>NC_142353.1:24725000-24892500 GCF_059441175.1 Urocampus carinirostris | reverse complement strand
TTTTATGTGTAAAAGAGTCAAAGAGGTTTTGGCGTTTTAAGCCAGGTTGTGGTAGTTTTTGGGGAAAATGCCTAGGGGTTGTCTCGCAAGATGCAGGAATGGTACAATTAAGGGTGGGCAGTCAAAAAGGGGCTCAATGGCAAACATAACGGGGATATTGGAACGAAAAGCCTCAATCGCCTACCTAAAAGGAGGCGAAGATATGAAGGAATGCAAGCTGTAACGGCGCCAGGTAAACTTACCCCGCGCAGATTTTTTAGGTCAAAGCACGCATCTCCAAAAAATCAGTCACATGGCCCCAAACAACAGGGTAAGAAAAGTTCAAATTTTACCAAGCAATAACAAGGGTTGTGTAATTTCTGTTAACTACCATTGCTGTCTGTTTCGTAGCTGCTTCACATGTTGTGTTAATGGGATTCACTATTTGAAAGTGTTGTGTTCCTTCAATGACCTCACATCTTAGATGATATGAGCCAGATGGTTGATCTTTGAGACTAAATTTCTTGAGTCCCCTGGCGAAGGGAATATTTTGCAACGTATTTGAATAATTGTGGGGAGGAAGACTACACATTCTGTGCCTGATTGAAAAAACAAATCTGTTTGGGAATACCTTTAAATGCGAAGATCACAGCCCATAAAAGATACAGCAAAGAATGAATTACACCAGATGTATGCATTTCTATGCCAATTGTAAGAAAGATTGATCATTGCAGTTCATGAAATCCTTACATCAAGAACTTGATTTATTTGGTGAGTTTGTATCTTGAGATACTTGGCATGTAGCTCGACGTGACAACATTTCAACAGCAACCAGTTAGTCGGCGCAGGGTTGCTCAGGGGGCTATTGCACAATACATGAATAAAGAAATCCATCCTAATCTAGGGTTCTTACACCATTTTCTTTGCCAATTTCAAGCACTTTTTAAAAACTTTCAAAGCCAAGTTTAAAATTTCTCCGCTACTACTAAAAGAAAAAAATCCTGTGTGAATCATATACTTTGCAACTGTTGTAATTGACATTTTCAGTTGCAGGAAGTTTTTCCCATGACAATTCACCACTGAGAAACGCTACCTTAATTTTTGGCACGGCCCATAATATCCATAATTGATATGTAATTGGTGTACTACTCATTTCAGAGTGCCCTGTTTAGGTGTAGCTTGCATCTGGCCTACTGGGCCGTGAGGGGCAATTACGCTTCATAGGACAATGCCATACAAACTAATGCCAGCTGCCATTAATCACAAGGAAAGAAATAGAAATGCAATGGCAAGGCGAAGCCACCAGAGAGTAGTGTTGGATTCATTTTTAACCAGACTTGTGAAACATGTCAACAGTTTCAGACATTTATACAAGCACTTCACCAAAAATTAAACCATTTTTCAATCCTTGAAAACACGTTAAAATTCAACCTAAATGAACCCTGCTAACTGATTAAGCACAGCTCTAACTAGTCTGTCTGGCGCATTTTAGCCTAATCGGTTGCACGTTTGCAAAGCCAGCATGAAAACGCCTTGCTGTCTCTAGATATTTGGGATGAACGCGCATTCACGGCATCCTAAAATAGATCATGAGTTTGATCCCCCAATCTGACATTGGGAAATGGTTAAGTGTTGCCCATTGTCTTTTACGACCGCTGAACAACAGCTCCTTGTGAGGTTTTATGAAGATGTGAAAAAAAGGTTAGACGAGCATTGTGTTTAAGGGGACAGCCAGACAGACAATTGCACACTCAATAAAAGTGGATGCTATTTATAGGAAATTCAGTGGTTTTAGTGGAATAATTCTTGCCCGCCAAGCGACAGGCCCTGTTTGATTCCCTAACAATGCAACGAATACAATTATTTACTTATCCATATTTATTCTTGTCTTTAAAATCTTTTGTGACATGTTTATCCTGTGGTTCCACGTCATAGATTACCCCTATCAAAAACTTAAATTGATACAATTTTTGCATAGCTATCAAAGCTCTGATAGTCATTTGACAATCATTCTTAATTTGCATTGCACTAAAATAGATGCCCCGACGGCAATACATTTTCTGCATGAATGGCTATAAAATGAATGTTGCAATTACAGAGTCAACGGAGTTAAATGAAATGACAATCTAGCCTACATGTAAGTTGATTAAAATAATACAACATATCAAGAAAGGCCACGGAAATGCTATAAAACCCATTTATTTTTCATAGAAATGAAATTATCTGCATTTATATAGCGCTTTTCAAGTCAATGACTTCCCAAAGCGCTTTACAATGTGCTCCACATTTCCCAATAGCGGCCTTGCAGCCATGTAAGGCGCTAACCTGCTTATTGGGGGTATTAGGGGTTCAGTGTCTTACCCAAGGACACTTCGACATGTAACACGGACGAGCGGGGATTCGAACTGGGATCCCTTGATCCCAAGACGAGCGCTCGGATAGACATTAGTATATTTGGGGATAATCTTAGCCCGGTTGTTGGAACAAGCTAGCTGTAGAAAATAAATCACCTTATTTACATAGCAAAGCTGAATTCAGCCTGCTTTCATGCAACCGATTTGAGGCGAAATCCAGCAAGATTAAACATATCTCAGCTTAATCCCTTATCCTGGTTTTGTGCAATACCCCCCGGGTGCATGAGTGTGTAGTGCCTCCTTGCAGATCACTGAAACACAGTATGGGTCGACAGCTAAATATTTCGTTTGGTTGTACAGTGTGCCGGGACATATTTCCTATAGACCCTTCTCACCTTTTAAACCCAATACTTTTTTGCCCGTGTAATGCAGGAGTCATATGAGAACTTTTTTTTAACTCATGTAACGTTTGCTAACAAAGGATATTTTTTCAAGTTTAACTCATCTCGTGCTAACTAAAGAATACTGAAATACAATCTATGTTATTCTCTGTGCTACAGTACAACAGCAGGACCAGCACAAATAATAAAACATTGAATTTAAGCAAATAAAATAATATGGAAAACAACAAATTTAATGGCATCACATCCAATAATCATCATAAACTTGTTATTATAAAGTATTTTTCATATAAATTGTATTATTATCTTTTTTTAATTTTGGGTCATGTTTTCCCCCATAACCAATACATTTTGGGGTGGTGAACAATTTGGTCATGGAACATAGTTAACTTGTAGCTGTTGAGATGCGTAATCTCATTTTATAGTTAAAAATATATAGTTCAGTGTACCGAGATATTGAAAAAACTGTTATAATGGGATGGGAAAGTAACTGAAAGAGAAAAGAATGGAATGATTAACGAGGAGAGAAATCAATGCCCATAAAATAATCTACACGAGTGGCCGCTTACAGTCAAATCAGGTGTTTAGACAGTTAAGGCCCAGCAGCATGATGTGGTTCATGTGCCTGTCATCAGGTGCTTTTATTAAAAGGTCAATGAGACTTTCATGGCACTTTGAAATGTAACAACATTGTAAAATGGACCTGACATCAGGCAAGAACCCCCTCCCACCAACAGCAATAATGGCAGTTAATAAAGTACTAGTTCAGTTTAGCTAAAGCTGGTGCTTGCAAGATTGTACAGGACAGGACTAATCATAAATAAACTTTCAGCATTGTGCAAGACACAGAGAGACCTGCTTCGACAGAGTTTTGCACAATAACTTTCCTTTTATAAATAAATAGCTTCAACAAGGAGATAAAACGTAGATAAAATGTAGGCTGTTTTGACTGGAAAATGTGTTGCTTAGTTTTGGTAAACGCAAATACAAAAAGGTTTGGGGTCACCTAGACAATTCTGCCTTTTCCATTAAAGTCATTTTTATTTATCGAACGAATTGTCCAATGTTGGAGGGTTTTTAATCTCATATTAATCTCTTCCTTTTGTTGGCCACTCAGTCTTGAAGGCCAGCACCTCATAGGTCACTTTAGATATTGACACTGGGGTTTTATAGATGCTATTAAACAAAGCTGCTTGTTGAGGGCCTGTAAAGCGTCAATTTCTCAAACCTAAGACTAATGTACTTGTCTTGCTGGGTTGTACTCACTCCTTTTTCTACTCTGGTTAGCCTGTTTTGTGCTGTCCTCTGAAGGGAGTAGTACACACCGTTGTAGGAGATCTAAACAATTTTTTTTGCAATTCCTCAGATGGAGTAGCCTTCGTTAACTTGGAACAAGAAGACCGTCAGGTCTCACATGAAATTTCTCTGGCCGTTCTGAATCTTTAATTACACCCACACGTGATGCTCCAAATACTCAATAAGCTCAGATTTATAAGGTAATAGCATAAGGGGTTTCTATTCCTCCATTAGCCTTCTATCACAATTAGTAAACACTATGTACTATAACAACACTGAAGTACTGGTTGCTGGATATGGGCCTCATACACAGACATTTGCAGCTAAAACAACCATTTACCATGTTAACATATGAGGTGCATTTCTGAGTAGTTTAACGTGATCTTTATTGAAAAAAAAAAAAAAAAAAAAAAGCGCTATTCCTTAAAAAAATAGGATATTTCTAAGTGACCCCAAACTTCTGAACGGCAGCGTGTATATATTTGGTTCAGTTAAAAAAAGGAACAGGATATTTTGCAATTTTCAAAAAAATTAGTCTAATTGTGCTACCATCTTTTACTAATATTACAAGATGCACGAGGATGAAGACCACATGGGCGAAAAAGGCTGGTAGCATGAGCAACAGGCATCCAATAAAACCAGAAGCAAACCAAAAACAGTACACATTCTCATGCTCAGTTCGATGTGCCCAGTCAAAGTTACAGTAATTACGCCATTTTAGGTGGGTAGGTAGAAAGAGGGCCAGATAGTATAGAGACCCTGTAAACCAGTAACAGAGGATTAAGACAGAGCAACAGGAATCCTGGTTAACGGTCCAAACTTTGAAAAGCGAGTGGATCTGTGCAGTTGTATCGTCTCTGATAAGGCCACATGAGGCACACTACAGAATCGATTTAGGATGAAGACGTTTACCGCTTGCTGGAGTTATACCTTCATTTCCGCTATTCGGATTTGTTCATGCGATAAGATGGTTGACGATTATCGAGTCAATGGGGTTTAACAGAAGATCCCTTCGTCTGGAAGCAATTGTGTCTTAGAGCAATCGTGGAAAACGGCGAGACGACTCCTTGCGCAGGGATCATTTCATTCGATATGATGCTGACATGGAAATGTTCAAAACCTTTATTTCTTTGCGAGAGAACTTATGTCAAAAGTCTTTAAATAACAATTATGTCTTGTTTATCTCGCAAAAAAATAGGTGGGGGAGCATGAAGTGCTAAGTTTTCAGCTCGGTGATCGACAATCAAGTTGAATGGCACTGACGCCACATTGTAAATACGATAAATGCAAGTGTGCAGTGAAATATAGTTTAGTCCAGTGCTTATTAACAGGTGAGTCGCAGACCTGTAGAGTGAGTCACGGGCTAGGAAAAAATAAAATCATTTTACAGTAGATGGCAATAATGGCCTGCAAATGTAGGTTGACACTCGCCATTACACACCAGAGTTTGTTTCCACCTGGAGAGAATGGCCAAATGCGGATTAAGCTGAGAATATATGAGAAATGGATTCTATTTCTACAGAAGTGAAGAGTTTTCGATTTGATTGAAAATGCATCCAATACTATAGTGTAATATTAAGGGACAACGTGTGTTACTTAATCACAAAATCTCACCATATTTCTAACAGCACTCCCTTATTTTTTGCGGGTTTAGCAGTCCAGAAATATTTCACTAATAATAATAATAATTTCCTTTGTATTGTCATTCTTTGTAACAATGTACACAGAACGAAATGTCGATACACCTGACCCGTTGTAGCGAGCCGATGCAGCCAGCCAAAACCTGCGAATTAGAACAATTTATCTATTACTTAAAAAAAAACACCCAATTTCGAGAGGTCAATTGTTTAACAATTAAAAGTACTGTACAGTCAAATTATAATTTCAAAAAAATATTTTGCCGTTTTATTGCAGAACTGTATAGATTAAAGACACGATCCCCTTAACTTTACATTATACTTTGCCGCCACCATGTGGATGTTATGGTGAGCAGCATTTACCTTCTACTTCTTTCCTAATAGGTACCATATATTTTTCCATCATCAAACATTTTTGAAAAAGGGCCAAGGAGCAACTAGGGAGCATCAAAGACCCACATGTGGCTCCAGGGCAAGTAGAGTGATTGATAAAGCAATTCTGTTGGCGATAGAAAGCATCGTTCTTTGTTTAGCCAATCAGAAAGTAGAACACTTTGAAGTCATTCCAAATTTATGCCCACTATACCTCAAATTTAATCAGTAGCCGCTCTTTAAGAACTTGAGGGACATTCAAAATACAGTTAAGTTAGAGTCTTCCTTTTACAAACTATTAGTAGTATGCAAATCAGGTAAAAAAAACACCTCTCAACAAATATTCAACAGTTGTTTTTGTACAGGGCAGATACACATGATCTCAGGGGAATCCATGACTTCAAGGTCCAATATTATCATACAACATTGAAAAGGCATTGTGCCATCTATAAGGTTAATTAAATGATTTATAGATGATTACCTAAAATGTCCCTCGTACATATTCATTTAGAAAATTAAATATGATTCATACGCTTAAGACAAATAATACATCAAGAGTTTCTGTGGGTATCATAAGTTTTTGGAGTTGCTAGTGTTACTGTACAACTTTAGGTTTAAAATTTAAAAAAAATCTGTTTTCTTGTTTTGGTTTGAATATCTCAACCCTGCAAGGAATAAACTGGAATAGGTGTGGACACCTAAAACATTCAGCTTCAGCCTACAGGGAGTAGGTGTGCATATGTTTATGTATTATATTATTTTGCTGTATAGCTGTTTTTGTGCAAATAGTTTGTAGTTTACTTTTGTTAATTAGTGGATGATGTTTCTTTTGTGCTGTGCCTAAAAAAAAGCCACAAACATCTTAGTAGGAACGGCTGGTGTGTTTTTTACAGTAGTTGCAAAGAAAATAATTATTTCACCACACACTTGATTAAAATTTTGAATTTCGGAAAATAAGTCATTGAGAACTGTAACCTTTTGATGCAATAGAATACAGGAAGCGAAAGTGAAGACTACTCCAGGAAGACTCAGGTGACAAGAAAGATTGTTATGACAGTCAATTTGTGTGTTAATATGAATAATACTGACAAGTATAGTGATATGTAAACGGCGCAATTATGATGTTTATCTGTGAAATTTCTACAGTTTAGCGTGGAGTGATATTCACAACTGGGGAAAAATCACTACAAAGAAATCACAACGACCGCGTCGAGTTCGAAAGACGATGACCAAACTGGCTCCTGAGAGGTGAGCCGAGGTTGGCAAGTTTGGGTGGGGGAATCGGGAGGGTTGCTTTCCAAATAAGTTTTAGTGGGCTGTTGGTGTGTCCATGTGTGCACATGGTTGTATATATGATATCAAGTCATTGCAAACTTTTGTTTTACTTGCATAATTCTCAATTGGCAGATGTATTCTATCTTCTTTGTCTTCCCATGAGGATGTTAGTCTAAACAAATGCATATATGTGTTATGTTTGTGTGCATACCGAGCACACATGTAAACACACCAAGCAGACTCCACGTGGTAACAATCGGAGCATGCTGGAAGCAACTTGCTTCAGCATTTTAAAAACAGTATAGCTACAAAAAAAGAAAAGAAAACAGGCAGACAGACAGACAGAGAGATTGGTGCTTCATGTGCCATCCACATAATCCCCAATCTTGAGCCGCATCTTTGCACCTTTTTGTCTCGGTGTACCTTTGCTCCCCAAATTCACACGTAGGACAAGGGGCTACGCCCGGCCCCCACTGTGGCAACCCTCTACTTCGCCAGCATCCCTGTGTTTGTCGCTGTTCCTGCAGGTGTCGCTCAATCCCCTCCACTGGTAACCAGCGAATGTGGGGCTAATTGGGAGGTACTTGAAGAAAGAGTGACTGCGTATGAAATCCATTCCAAAGGGAAGGTCGTAAGATCGCATTCCCTCCAACTCAGCAGCACTGGGACCTGAGCCGCGCTTCAGTTTTCTGATGCCTCGCTCCTCTGGGGAACCTAACGAGAGGCGGACAGGGGAAAAAAATTGCTTAAAAAGGCCATAAAGCTGATGACAAACACTGTGGGTAGTCGCTGTTCTCCAATCATGGCCGAGTTAAAAAATGGCAGACATTTTTTAAAAACATTTTTACATGGACATCGCTGTGTATCACAAAACTGTCTAACAAAATTATTGTGGCATATCCAGTAAGAAATAATTCCACCTGTTGTTATCGATGAGTTTATTCTGGTTTTAATATTGGACATCTGCAACAGAGATTCCATAGGATCCTAGTTTGTTAATTTGACTATTATTGTGCATTGTTGTTTGCTGTTTTGACTATTAAGAACTGTTTCCATCATTGACACCAGCCAATCAAGTTGTTGTTCTTTGATTTCACACTCTTTGGGGCAGATCTGCTTTTGTTAAAAAAAAAAAAAGGGTTGAAAAAAGGGCTAAGGTTGGAATCGCTAATCTGAGTTTTGGCTTTTCTCCGTTCTCCTTGCAAGTAAAAAATCCTTCAATATCTTTTCTCCTTATTTCGAGTGTATATTAAACTTTAAACCTATCAGTCACAATGTGTCCCCCTAAAAGATCAGTCAAGGATTATCACGGCTTACCTCCACCCTAAATTTGGTTACATGAAAATGTAGATTTGTACTATTTCCAAGTAAATCTGGAATATACGCCAACAGGTTCAACATACGGCATTCAGAACTTCCAAACCCCTAAAGTCATCACACTGTAATACTCCTAGGGACTCACCTGGAATAGTATTGTCCAAAATAAAAGCAACTGAGCCTCCCACAAACATGGCGGTGGTGAGGAGAACATTTAACACCTGGTCAATCTCAACAATACCTGAAACAAACACATTTTATAGCAAAAATAAGTCCTCAATCGGGTAAGAAGTAGTACCATACCCAACTTACAATGACCACAAAAAAAACCCCACACAATAATGTTATTCAAGCATGTTACTATGCAGTGATAGTACCAAAACACTTTGGTCACAAATAATTTGAGTTGGGCGTTTGAGGGTGTGTGTTTGAATTAAACTCAATGTGGTTCACATGGGCATTTGATGAGTTTGTATTTTTGATAAATTGACATGCAGTCGGACGTGACATTTTGTGTTCAATGTAATAATGGCCACCAGAGCGTGTTGCAGTGAGTTCCCGCAGCGTTTCCCATGTCATGTAACGTTGGTGCGATCTGGCAAGGACACCCAAATATTGCACATGATTACACAGCAGATTTACACACATTAGTATTATTAATGCTCATCATTTTTATCATTTTTAAATATTGTCGTTTTAGAAAAAGTCAGCTCATGTTCAATACTAACTTAAACCTTGAAAATACAGTCGGACATTAAACCAACCTGTGGTCAAAAAAAAAATTAGGGACCACTTGTACAGGATAAAGTCCAGTTTTGAGCTCAACTGCTGAATCGTTCTTTTAAAGGGACCTGCACATAAAGACGGCTGGATATCAATGGCACATATAGTAATAAGTGTATTTTGACACTTAAATATCTTAAAAACAAAAACAATAAATGGATAGTGTCCTCCTGAAAAGCAATACTTAAAAGGACAGTGTGGATTTTCTGACCACAAAGTGTCGCTGTATGGTGTAGTGCAACCAAGAATGAGTGCTAAAGACCACAAGAAAGAATACAAACCACAGAGACACAAAATAATAAATACACACACTTAAGTCTTTTTTCTTTTTGCCCTTTTTTATTTAAGGATTTTGGGTACCTGTGAACAATTGTGTCAGATCACTATAAGGTAAGGCTAATCTTATGTAAAAACAAGCTAATTTCTTAACCTGCGAGTATTTTTCAAAATGGATGTTTGCAATTCATGTGTGCTTGCTTATCATCTAAATGTTGTTCTTTTGTTTGTTTTTTTAATTAACGAAGTTCTTTTACCACTAGGGGGCTTAAGATAATACACACCCTCCCTTCAACATTCTAAATTAATCAGAGGTCTATTTAAAGCAAAAATAAATCAATAAAACAATCTAATGGTGTGCTCTAATGGTTGCTCTCATGTAGTAATATTAACATTAGTTCCATCTAGACAGCAGCAACCAACAGCCTTCATTGCACTTTTACCTCCGCTCAAATTCAATTTCACGTACAACATTTATGACTACCAATACTTGAGATCAGTCCACATCACCCACCTGTGACCAGTGGGTTCTGTTTGAGGTAGCTTGGCAGCATCAGGCCAAAGAAGATTGAGAAGCCCAGGACGAAGAGGTTCCTGGATGAGTTGAGGTCGACGAACTGCAGGTTGGAAAGTCCCACCGCCGTGATCATGCCAAACAGGGTGCAGAACAGAGCCCCCAAAACGGGGTCTGGTAGGGAGGCAAACAGGGCACTGAATTTACCCACTAGGCCCAGCAGTAGCATCATGGCAGCTCCGTATTGGATTACACGCCTGCTGCCCACCTGGAGACAAACAGAGTTGTTTTGGACTTTGCCGTCATCATCATCCCAAACCACTCCATAAAAAAGTTCAAAATTTTATCTTTAAGTTAAGTACCTTAGTTATTCCAAGAACACCGATATTTGGACTGGAAGAGGTGGAACCGTTTCCTGTCCCAAACAGACCATCCAGCACACAGGAGATGCCCTCAACAAATATGCCCCTGGGGAGATAAAGGACTTGAGTTTTCTCTGACAAAAGTGAAAAAAAAAAGAAAAAAAAAAAGAGTGGAAGAGTGTGGTAGCAGAGGCTTACCTATTGATGGCGTGGATGGGAGGGGGAGGCGCGCATGACAGACGGGCGCAGGCGTAATAGTCACCAATCGACTCGATGATGCTGGCTACAACCGCGCTCATCATGCCGATTACGCCCGCTGCCGTTACACTAGGGAGGCCCCACTGGACTGAAAGGGCAAAAAATATATTCTGTATTTTCCAGTACAATAAGAGGTACCCAAAAACCCCAAACTGGCCACAAAGTTGCATACGGAAAAAAATGGAAATCTGTTACCATATTTGTGCAATTATTAGTCAGTTGATCAAATTATCGCTGACCACAATTACATTACAATGGTGGTAACAGGGATCGATTTGCATAGCAATGGTAAGGGCCCAGAATAACCACCAGGCCGTCAAGGGATGATTGTTTTCATTTGCACAACATTGAATGTCACTATGATTGAATCCTGAATCCCAGCTGGGAGAATACCAGTTCTTATTCACTAAACCACTAGGGATGCAAAAAATACATGAAAAGGCAGTATTTTCTCATCTACCGCTTTTTAAGTCATGGTTACAGATATGTTAAGAGTAGAGAGAATGTTGTTTCACTTTTTCTCAGCTAAAACTAAGCATTGTAAGTGACAAATGTTTTGAGTACTTGTGGTCATGCTTTCATTTATAAATTTCAGGATGACCAAATTTCTTCCCACAATACCTTTCTCTTTATTCAGTTCAAAACGACTGAATTACCAACCACAATGCCTTTCTCGGTATTCAATTCAGAATGTTAAGCACTTTGAAAAGACTTGAATGAGTTGGCTAGACCACAGACCGGTTTAATGTCTGACAATATTCTCACGGCCCAGCCCAATACTTTAGGTGACTGAAAATAATGTGATGATAAAACCTAATGCCTTTTCATGTGTCATCTGGATTCGGCACACTCCACAACGCAATCTGGGTTTAATTCACCTTGCATACAAAATTATGCAATCGTTTTCAGTAATGTATTCTGACTTCAATCAATGCTCAAATCAGCAGTGTTTCCCATGCCATACAAAAACTCTAGCGGCCCTCAAACTTGCATTCCCAAAATAATTTGCATCTTTTTGTCCTCCCTTTCACTTTTGGTTAATTGTTTGATTGGTTAACTAGTTTTTGTTTGCTGAGCAGAGAAGGGAGGGGTTGGGGTTCCTGCAACAGAAGCAAATGGAGCAAAGAACGGTTCAAGACAGATTGCAATACGGAGGACAAAAAGGAAATTTTAAAAATGCAGGAAAATGATCCTTTTTTGAAGTCTTTTTATTAATAGCTCCAAAACCATGACGTTGGACAAAGTCTATCACTGATAGAAGAATCTTAAACAGTCCCTCAAAGCTTAGCACTGTTTTTCTAAATGCCAATACAGTAATCCCTCGGTTATTGCGGTTAATGGGGACCAAAACCACCTGCGAAAAATGAAAATCCGCGAAGTAGTGACGCCCCTTCAAAAATGCTTAAAAAAAAAAAAAAAAAAAAAAAAAAAAATTAGAAAAAAATAATTATTTTTAATTTATTTTATTATTATTATTTTTCAGACCCGGTTAATGGGGACCAAAACCACCCACGAAAAGTGGAAATCCGCAAAGTAGCGACACCCCTTCAAAAATGCTTAAAAAAAAAAAAATATATATATATATATATATATATATATATATATATATATATATATATATATATATATATTTTATTCTTATTTTATTTTTATTATTTTTAAACCCGGTTAATAGGGACCAAAACCACCCGCGAAAAGTGAAAATCTGCGAAGTCCCTTCAAAAATGCTTAATAATAATAATAATAATTTAAATTATTTTATTTTATTATTATTATTTTTTAGACCCGCGAAGCTCTGAACCGGCGAAGTAGCGAGGTCCCACTGTATTCAGTAGAGACTAATGATATGTATTCTTTTGCCTTAAACATTTTGATTTAGATTTATTTTCTGAGATTATGTGTTGTTTCAGTCAATATTGGTTAGAAGTTGAATTGTAAATAGTTCAAAGTTATTGAATTTAAGTTTTATATTTCATTTTTTGTTGTTGTTGTGTACTTTGTTTTTTCAGGGATTTTGTGTTGCTTGACTTTAAAATTGCTTAATATAAAAAAGTTTAAATTTGTTAAAAAAGGCTAGAATTATAGTAGTATAATACATTTTATATTGATTCATTTCATGCATAATATTACAATATTAGGGGTAGTATATCATTGAAAGCAACAAAAAAAATCTGATGAGACATTTGGGAGCTGAGCTGAAGAACCTGTTCTCTAAAAATGACCAGAATTTCCATCACAAATAGGTTGCCTGTCAATCTAAGTTTTTCCCATGTTTTATCCTTTCTTTGATCATTTCAAATTTTGTGCGCTGTATAACAATTTTGTATGTTAAAAATATATAAATGCAGCCCCCCCCTAGACTGTTTACCCACAAGGGTCTCACAACATTCTATGGGAAACACTGTACAGCACTGTTTTTTTTTATGTGCAACCCAAGCCTTTACAGTATTATTAATTCGATGTGCCTTATAGTCCAGTGTGCCTTACAAATGAAAAAATATTTTGTGCACCTCAAAGTGCGGAAAATACGGTTTTTATTATTGGAGATGTTTATAATGCGCAGGAAAATAGACATCAATCATGTGCAATGAAATGTGATTATTGCAAAATATCATCTCTTCTGTGAAAAGAAGTAGGAAACAGGAAATCAAACGGGCACAAAGTTAAAATACCATTGTCAGCATATAGAAAGCGTATAAACGCTGAAAGAGATACTCACAGGGATAGGGGATCTTAAACCAGGGTGCAACAGATAAGATCCCTTGGCGTGCATCAGTGCGTGCAAAGTAGCCATATTTGTCTTTTTCAGGCGGGAATACGTCAGTCACAGTGAAGATAAAGCACAGTAGCCACGACACCAGGATGGCCATGATGATCTGGTTGACAAGCAAGCTATCAGATACATGTCAACATTAAGTAAAACAGAATTAAATGTTTTTCTAGGTTCACAACATAATTGTTTATCTGAAGTGGCAATCAGATAATGGTTCTATATGTGGATTAGTCCAAAAAGGGTAAAAGTTGTGTATATTTTGATCATATAATTATTGGGGATGGCTTGATACCACATATTCCTATGTGATACCACATCCGTGCATCATCATAGTTGGTACAGACTCTTTACCTATGTAATCCTTTGACAACCACAACATAGACAATTACAATTGTAGGAAATATATTCTTCTCGCGTATGAACACAAAAACTTAATTGCAAGTTCAACATTAAATTAAATACCACATGGTGTCAATGAGAACTAACCAGAATTTGGGCATATACAGTGAATCCTATTTTGGATTTACGCATAGAATCACCTATTTCTTCTAATAAAACAATTGTTCTTGATCCAGTCATTTTGGTCTGGGTCGGCCTCCATACCAATCTTGTGGATCAGATCTGGCCATCCCAAATTATAATTTACATGGCAACATAGTTTTCAGTGATCATAAGCTTGGTTAAATAAATGTCATGTGTAAATAATTTGTTACATTGTGTAATAGTTGGCTAGTTCAGGAAAGGGAAAAAAAGGATCAATAGTCTGTTTAAGTACTGTTGGATTACATTTGAACTAAACTGTAATTCAATAGTAATAATAATAATTTGTTATCCTGAGCCAATGCGGTACTTTCTATGTTAAATGATATTGATTCACTTCGTGATCAGCAGGTGGCAAAAGAGTAACTGCATTGAAGCACACTATGAGTAAAACATTTTCAACCAATCAGGCGGTATTGACATGTGATATGAAACTCAAACACTGTTGAGTAAATGACATTTTTGTGACATACGTCAGTTAGAAAAGCTGTTATGGACTGTTATGCAACTGGCTAAACCACAATGACACACTTACTGGGAACATTTTGAACACCTGCAACCTGTAGGAAGTCCAGCCTTTCTTTGCTTTGTAGACCGGCAACGGAAAGTGGACATTACGGGCATACTGGGAGAAGAGTAGCACCAAAAAAATAGTTCTACAAAAGAAAAAAAAACTAATGAGTAAACACCCCACTATTGGTAAGTTTAAAGCAGACATGTCAAACTCAGTTTGGCTTGCGGGACGGATCTAGACTTTATATTCTCAAGTGGGCTGGATCAGTGGAAAAATGTCAACGCCAAATACTTAACTTTGATTTTCAGAACTATGCTTTATCTTTCAGGTTACATTCATAGCCTACTTTGCAGTCGATCCATCCATCCATTATCTGCACCGCTTATCCTTGGTAGGGTGCCAGGCAGTCGCAGGGCACTTACTCGTTCATTCACACCTAGGGACAATTTGGAACGGCCAATTAACCTGACATGCATGTTAATGGAATGTGAGAGGAAACCGGAGTGCCTGGAGGAAAGCCACGCAAGCACGGGGAGAAAATGCAAACTCTACACAGGGGGTTCGATCTCATGACCTCAGAACTGTGCCGCACACGTGCTAACCACTGCTCCGCCATGCTGCCCTTTTACAGATTATAATCACGGACATTAAGGAATATTTTTAAGCAAAAAACACTTATTCACAAACAATGAGAAAAAAAAGGTTTTTTTTTTAACAGTTGAGTAAATGCAGCTTTACATCTGAACCAAATCACCATAAACAAACAAAATCAAGTTAGAGCTAGGAATAAAACTATACTTACCTCAATTGTCATACTACTTTGAAATAAAAATAAAGAATAAATAAATACAAAATAAGTTTTAGCATTGAGCAGGCAATAACATTATAACAAACAACTAGACTGGACCCACTGAAGCTGAGAAAACACGGTACAATGTTGTCTTTACTGATACCAGGCTGAATCAGCTTTTACACTTTTACTGCCCTCTAGTAGTGGGAAATAGCATTTGATTTATATAAAAAAAAATCATAACATTTGAAATGAGCAAGAGACTTGCCGTTATAAATACTCAGAATGGGCTGCATCCTACTAGCCATACGTCTGACATTGTTGGTTTGAAGGAAAACGATCACATTTTAACCCTTGTGGCATGCAGGTACATATTAGTTACTTTTCATGCTTTTTGTAATTTCAATTAAAGAGAAAACATTAAAAAGTAAACACTTGGGAGCTCAAATTTTCCCAGGGTTGTAAGAACATGTAGATGTTCAAAACGGCTGTGATTGGTATGTTCCTGCATTCGGGAGCCAAACACATGCTATACACAATCCATGCTATGTAAAGATTTTGGACTTTTGAACTTCGACCTAACATAAACTTGGTGTATTTGAATGCATTTCCCGGGATTTCTGTATTTTTCTCTTCAGTGCCATAGAGTAAATTGTATGCAAAGAACATTTTTTGGTTGAGTGTTCACACCTTTACAACAGCTGGTGGAGCTAAAGCCCAAATAATAATAATAATAATAATAATTTCCTTTGTATTGTCATTCTTTGTAACAATGTACACAGAACGAAATGTCGATACACCTGACCCGTTGTAGCGAGTCGATGCAGCCGCAGCCAGAGGGCGCCGCCATTATACCAATTAGGTATGTCTCGGTCGAGGCGCGAACCAGCGACCTCCCAGTCTCAAAGCGGGCACACTACCATCTAGGCTACTGAGCTGGTAAATAATAGTAGTTTGCAGGCAAAATTAATATGCGAGTTTTTTGGGGGGGAAACTGCTATTGGCAAAAAAATGGGCATGTGTTGGGGACCAATATTCACCAATATTTTGACTTTTTTCACCAGAAATTGTATGTGTGTTTATATACAGTTCAGTTAGTATTCTTTATAGTCACAGTAACGATATGGCTATGTCTGATGCCAGCAAATATTTTGAGTGGTTGGAATTCAACAAATATTCATAAATGGCTGATTTATCACACTTTTTAGTCCGAGTAGAATTAATGAACACAGACATGCATTGTCGGCTATGTCTGATGCCAGCAAATATTTTGAGTGGTTGGAACTCAACAAATATTCATAAATGGCTGATTTATCACACTTTTTAGTCCAAGTGGAATTAATGAACACAGACATGCATTGTGTCACAAAAAACGCATGCCACGAGGGATAATATGCAAAGAATTCCAATAACTAGCGATCACAATTGTTTTCACAAAGACATTGATTTGCACAGAATTCTCAGTAAGTACAAACAAACCTGTATGAATTTATGCAAGTGTGCTTAAATATATCCCATATAATCCACTTTTGAAAATAAAGCACGTGGGTTGCAGCTCACCATACACATTTTTGGGGGGGCACGCCACAAGTAACCCTTCAATTTTTTGGTATTACTTCGGCATCAAAAACATAAATGAATAAAATATAGAACCATTTCTATACAAAAAAACACTTTCTATCGGGAGTTATTGTTATTGTATGTACAGATGATTGAATTACAACAGACCCATCATGTTTAAACATACTACTTTAACCCTTGAGTACGTATAAAAAGACCCCTGAGGAAACTCAGACAAAGCAATTAGGCTGACCGCTTGAGAAAGCGCAAGTCACTGGAGATTAAAAGCCCATTCAACTGTGCGGGAGCAGCAACCTTGCGGCTACGATCGGAAGAGCCATGACACAGCAAAAGCTAGTGTAACAACCCGGGCAAGGTCCATTTGGCTGTGTTCAACACATAAAGGATTACTATACAGTGCACCACTCTCAAAACAAATATGTGGAAGGGGGCTTACAGCATAGCGATGCCCCAGTGTTTTCCTGCCCTCTCCCCTGCTGCCTGAAAACCAGAGAGGCCGATCAAGGCTACAGTGGGGGTGATGGTCAGAGGTCCGATGTACTTCAACAAGAGCCCGGGTAGACCCAGCGCACCGATGCACACCTCCACCAGGGATGACACAATGATTGCCCCTTGGATCTGAAAAATTAAAAATAAAAGTTAGGGTTAAATTCATGCAGTGTTCATCTTAAGGCATGTTAAATTCAAGACTTTTGAAGACTTTTATAAAGTATTTTGAGTTCAAATTTAAGACCAAGTTGACAAAAAAAAAAAAAACACAATCTAAAGAAAGGAAAAAAAAAATATTGCACATAATACATCGTGCCTCGTATACATTACCCGACACAGCTTTTAGTCATTAAATTCAAACTTCCCATGGTCCAAAGTAAACAAATATGCCTGAAGTTGAATGTGTATTGTGGGTAGACCTAAGTCATGCGTCTGCTGAAACGCCTGATTGAAACCACATCACCATTTTGAAAGTTCCGTTACGTGGTCACAAGATGTTGCCACGAAAGTGAATCGGTTAATTATCAAAACAATCAATAGATAAATGTTACTAAATCTTTTTACTTCGAACAGATATAAATGAAAATTACATTTAAGACATTTGAATGCTAATGAATGCTTTATTTCTAGAACAATGAATTCAAATCCTTTTAAAACTTTTCAAGGATCCGCGGTAACTCTGTCATGTGGAGCGCAATCATTAATTGAATAAAATCAAGCTAATGTTCTTTTGTCAACAATTGACTATGGTTCACCTTTCACATTGAGGCTTCTCATGAGAATGTCCCAAATTACTTTTATCCTTTTATTCTGTTTCTGTGACTCACTTTCATCTCAAGTTGGGGCAGAAACAGGCACTAGAAAGGGTTTACACAAGGGTTTAAGTTGGGAATTCTCCAGCTCTAGCAGTTATTCAAGACATAATTTTATGACATTTGCTTTGGTAATGTTTTTTTTTTAAATTTAGGATGACCTAAGTATTTTCAAACCACTTCCTAGTGTGTGCATGTTTTTCTCGTTTCTCACTTCTCGTATCCTTGGATGCCAGATGTGCTCCGTGTGGAGAGTGTCTGTGCTGTTTGCCTCAAATATCGCTGAGGAGAACACATAAAATATAGTTAAAATGATAAGATGATTAAAATGTTGCATAGTTAATATTGATGGATATCATCGTAAAATTGATGAGATGACACACACACACACACACACACACACACACACACACACACACACACACACACACACACACACACACACACACACACACACACACACACACACACACACACACACACACACACACACACACACACACAATCTTCCTTATATCACTCTTGAAAACATGCTCTCACCTGTGTTGTTACATTTCCATTTATCCAATGACAAAATAGCTCTGGCTGGGGCAAGGAATGCAAAAGCGCTGGCTTGGAACAAAGGCAACCTTGGACACAAGCAAACACTTGTCAGGGATGGAATAACAATTATTCACAGCAGTGACATTTTTTGTCAATCAAAAAGTTTATACTTATATTTGGATGTAATACTTTGTTATGGACCTCTAAATTTAGGCTTAAAAGTTCATCTGCAGATTTAGGCTCTGTACCATTCGCAAAACCAGCTTTTACACAAGTAACATTATGTAGAAATTGCCACTTTGTCGGAAAATACCTAAAACAATAGGTCTAATTAACGTGAGTTTGAGGTTATGTGTTATAGTTTGGGTTTATGGATTTGATCAAATTTGTTTTCTAATAAAAATAATTTGAGCCTGAATCAGACCTGATTGATAAGTTTACCTAATTTTCTGTCCATCATGGTGCAAAAAAAAAAAAACCCCTACAAAAAATAGAAAAGACAAAAACGTTTTCCAACATGGTAGAGCAGTGTCTCTTAACTGGTGGGTTGAAACCCAAAATTAGGTTGCGGACCTGTTTAAAATGGGTCGCATGCCTTGGCAAAATTATGCTAAGATTAAAAAAAAACGGAGGGTCAATTACACACCTGAGCAGTAAATCGCAATAATGCCCTGCAAATGCAAGTTGACACCCATTACACACCGCAGAAAAAGACAGATAAAGTTGTTTTACGCAAACAAACAAAAAATCAGCAAAGACTGAGATATGCATTCTATCATCTTAAATACAAAGCTACATAAGTAAAGCTTTTTGGAGTTCATTAAAAAGGCTAATTCAGCATTAAAGGAAATATCCTAGGGGAAGGCATTTAAAAGCTTCAGCCTACTCCTTTTGGGCACATGTTGATATACAGTAGGTTTCCGAAGCCAACATGGGGGATAAAGAAAAGAAAAAGAAGGAGAGTATTTTTGATTTGTCGATAAACATCGACAAGCCGATTCGGGTAAAGTTTCAAGGAGGACGAGAAGCTAGCGGTGTTCTTAAAGAGTTCGACCCACTCCTGAACCTTGTACTGGACGGTACCATCGAATATATGCGTTATCTAGACGGTCAGATTAAACTGACGGAAGAAATGCGGCAACTCGGTCTAGTGGTCTGCAGGGGGACGTCTGTGGTCTTGATTTGCCCGCAGGACGGAATGGAGGCCATTCCCAATCCTTTTGTACAACAGCAGGACAGCTAACCTGGCTTAACATGTACATGACTATTGCTTATTTTGGAAGTATTTATTTTTTTCCTTGTTATTTGGTCAGCGAAAGCAAATGCAAGCACGAATGAGCAAACATGAATTTCAGTTGAATTTAGGAAGGTGTTTTTTTGTCAAGAGTTGTCACCCTTTGTGTTTCTTTTAAATGAAAAAACAAAGCTATTTTCAGCTTTCTACATTATCTGTGTGTTTACACTGGCACTTACGAGTTCATCAGTAAAAATAATAATAATAATAATAAATTATACAAATATATATATATATATACATATATATATATATATATACATATATATATATATATATATATATATATATATATATATATATTATCGTATCGTATATCTGTTGTTTTTTTAATTTGCAAATATTTTTGTTGTTTCTATTGGGAAATTGTTGATGCCGTTTTCTTCTGCATGCTGTACCTAAACAAAGCCTCGCTCAACCTATTAATCAATCCATCAATCATTTACCTAAAGTAATTTTATTTTTGAGATATTCTGTCATGGTTTTTTATAATATGTCGTACTATCTCAATACTTTTAAGAATTCTACAACTTTTCTTGATCTGGGTCGCAGCTTGTAATTATGGTGGAATGTTTGGTCCTGATGTCAGTCAGTTGAGAACCATGTGTGTTTAACACCACCTGCCTTGAGTCACACACATGTTTGTGTGAGTTTTAGTGCACCCGTTAAAGAGGATTATTAGCACTCATGTTGTTAACATGTACTTGCCCGCTACTGTATAGAAGTCGAACACCTATATACAATTTTGATCGGCATGGAGAAGAATGAGAGATATCTCAACCTGGCTTAAGAGAAGAAGACATGTTTTTGAAGTGTATATTCAGTAGATGGATGATACTTTGTTTGTGTGTGTATTTTTGATATGCATTTTTTCGGATATCTTTGGGTGTATATCAGAGTATGTCTGTGTGCCTTAAATTGTGTTTTGGGGTGTTTCTTTAAGTTCGTGTTTTACTTTTCAAGTGGTCTATCAATAGGCATGTGTGTGTGTCTCTGAGTGTGGCTTCTTTCTGTCTGCCTTTGCGTGTGTGTCTGTATATGTTTATTAGTGTGTTTTGTGACGTGTATTTGTGTTTTTTTGTGTGTCACTGTGGGTGTTTTTAATTGTGCCTATCTTTTTCTTTGTATCCTTTGGTGCTCTATTGGTGTCTTTGAGATTGTCTTTGACTGCGCCTTAAAGTGATTATTTGTGCAGTATGTGTCCTCGTGTGTCCTTTTGTTTGTGTCTTTGTCTCTCTGTATGCATCTATGTGAGTCTTTTCTTGTGTCTTTCACATGACTGAGTGTGTCTTATAATGTGTCTTTGGGTGTTACGTTGTGTGAGTGTCCGTCTTTCTAAATGTATATGATTGTATTGTTATGGACGCCTCCCTCGGGAGGGGTTCCGGGCATGTCCCACCGGCAGAAGGCCCCGGGGACGACCCAGGACACGCTAGAGAGACTATGTCTCTAGGCTGGCCTGGGAACACCTCGGGATCCCGTCGAATGAGCTGGAAGAAGTGGCTGGGGATAGGGAGGTCTGGGCTACCTTGTTAAGGCTTCTGCCCCCGCGACTCGACGGAAGCGGAAGATAATGGATGGATGGATGTAACATAGTGTGTTTGTCTGAGTGTTTTTTTATGTCATTTAATGTGTCTTTAGGTGTAAATTTTATATGTGTGCCTTTTTATTATTGACTTGCAGGTGTGCAAGGTGTTATTGCGAGTTTTTGAGTGTGTCTTTGAGTGTGTCTTTGTCTTATTGTGTATTTTCATGTGTCTTTGGGTTTGTCTATGTCGAGTCACATTTATTTGTAAGACTATAATCGTAGAGACTCAAAGAGACACACAGGCCCATAGTTATGTGTGTGTCTTTGAGTGTGCCCTTGTCTATGTATTTGCGCGTTCCTTGAAGAGTGTATTTGAATTAAAAAGTGTGTGATTTTTATCTTTCTATACGTAAATATATGCATGTGTCTTCGATTGTGTCTTTAAAGTGACAGTTTGTCTTATTACGTGTCATACAAGTGTTACTCTGTGTGTGTGTCTTTCTATATGCATTTATGTGTATTTTTGAGTGTGCTTATGTGGGTGTCTTTGTGTGTGTCTTATGTGTCTTCAAGTGTTATTTTGTGTGTGTCATTTTATATGCATTTGCATGCATCTTTGAGTGAGTTTATGTGTGCCTCTTTGTATTTTGGAGTGTGACTTGATGTGTGTGTGTGTGAACATTTACCTGCAGCCTAGCGTGGTTTGTAGAAGGGTTGTGATCCCCACACAAAAGAAAATGGTCCCAATCAGCTGGCTTGTGGCCCACTGGTCAAAGCCGACGCACATGGCTTCGGCGAGAAGGAATGGCACTGCTATGGTTCCACTGAAACATGTCAAATAATGCTGCAAAAACAACATACACATTTAGTAAAATATACGTTCTTTTCCCATTTGTCCTCCAAGATTTAATATTAAACTCTCACCACTCACTTTATGAGGTTAATCTATAACTGTACTTTCCGACTTTTATTGGACAATATATTTTTTCATAAAGAATTCACATTAAGTATGACGCAATTAGTAAAATAACACTTTTTTTTCAACTTATCTGGTTAACTTGTGAAAAGTACGATGTAAGAACAGTAACTGTATGGCAACTTGGATTTGGATAATTTCTTGTTACATTCATGATGACCTCTACACTAATCATTGACCTATACAAAGATCAAACAAGAGTTGTGTCAGAAAAACGACCTTTATCTTTGACTTTGACAAAGAATTTATAGAAAATACTCATAAACCAAACTGCTCCATCCATGTGATAACATGTTTCTACTTTCATCTGCTAAGGGTTTTTCTTTATGGAGTATTCATTTATGAAACACTTTAGATGTTGACATTAAACTGTCCCCTATTTACATAAATTAAAAATAATCATATATTAGATTTACTTTAGCAATCCCTTATCATTTCTGTAAAATTAGCCTAAAATCCCAATCAAAGACGTACCTAAAGTAAATTGAATGCTGTTGTTGAACCGTTTGGAGAATCTGGACGGTTTTAATTTGTTTTTAAAGGGAACACTCCGATTTTTTGTCCCAAACTGAAATAATCACTGCAAATGCTACCAACATTGAGTAATCTTAGTTGGAACACACAAAAATAGAAGGTTTTTATTCTCGCCTGAAAAAAAAATTCCGCAATCAAATGCCTGCACATGAGTGTAGCATAGGTATCTTATTTGGAAAGGAGGTAAGACAATAGCTTGAAGCTGTGCCAAGGACCTTGTCAAATTTTATTACAATCCTAAAAACTAAACATTGTATATTACACATTTTTCTAATGGTGGGTCAAGGCTTTTCCAAAAGTGGCCATTTTATGACGACCAGTCCATAGCCCTAAAAACTTTGCATTTCTCTATTTTACTTTGGCCACATCTTAGACACTATGAAAGAGTTGTAAATGTTTGACTTATTTTTCCAGAAGTCAATCACTGTGCACAGTTGCAAGTAATAATCATGCGTAAAAATGGATCCCAGGTTGCATTTGCACATGTTTGTTTTTGCTCGGATCTCAACACAACTTGGAAAAAAAAAAACTTTACGATAGAAATTTCATCGGCAAACCAATGTGTCAATCCATATTGGAATCGGTTACTATTGGCCTTTTTAAGCCGAATGAGTCATGATTTTTTTTCCGAATACAGACCCTCGATTGTCACAGGTTAGGGACAGGGACAATAAGCTTGCAATTGGCTAAAAGAGGTGTCAGTCAAAAGGTAAGAAGCTAATGGCTATATGAAGTCATCTGACAAGTTTTTTTTTTTTTTTTTTAAAAAAGGGTTTTATGCAAACAATGGAAACTAATCATCCAGGAAGGTCAGTGTAATAGCAGTCATAATAGAAAATAATGACCAACCATAATTCACGAATGTATTTGTTTGAAAACAAGAATTTGACCTAATGTGTTTGCAAACAATAAAAAATCATATAAGCCACTAAAAAAACAATAAACAAATTCCCATTGTGTTGCTATTCATTAGGCTTGCTCCGAGGCGGTATGGTCGAAAAAACATTCTTACCGGGGCCCGACTAGCATCAGCATAAAAAGTGTGCCTTGGTTGGGGGCTGGGGGACTTTTCGGAGGCTTCTTCCCAATCATACAGTATCTTTTGTAGAAATGAGCTAAAGGTTCTTTAAACATTTGCAGATTTTAGTGCCAACTACTGGATATATTTAAAACAGCATGTTATTGACGCTATTTTTCCTCAATCTCCTATTAGCACTGTCTCACGGAACACATAAAAAGATGTGGTAGGCCACATTTGGCCAGCGACCCATGCGTTTGACATGTAATCTACATAAATAGTAGTTTCTACGTCACCTACAATGATGAAAAAAACAATTAAATTACTAGTGGTAATAATAGAATCCGAAGCTGTACCATGAAATGAAATGGACATTTTGCCACACTTTTGGATAAGCAAGTGAGTTTCAAAGAAGTGAAAGTTGATCTTTAGTTTTTTTATACATACAAATTCAAACCCAAAATATAATGATATTTTAAGTCCAGAAGTCAATCACTGTGTGTGTGCGCTAGTACCTGAAGGCCTAAAAACACACATAGGTACCAAGGCGGAGTGTCTTCTATGATGTATATCATATCCATTCTCCTTGGATCAGTACTGTCTGAGCTGTCCAACGTCTCGGACATTGAAGTCTTGATTTACACACAAACATACACCCCAGTGAGTTACAGTAAATTATATTTGTGTAAATATGTAACAGGACAAAAAATTGTACACTTTTTACAAATCGACATGACTTGACATTTTCACAAAACAAATCAAGCGGCAAGGGTTACACTTAAACAGTGTAAAAAATGAGATTCACTTGAGTAAGGAAATTACCCATTCCTGTGATTTTACATCATCAGAAAAAAAAGTGCACTGTCACAGTGACAACATTGAAAGTGCTCCTTAGAAATAGGGAGGGAAAACATTGGTTGTCACAATTTAGTTCTTAATAAGTATTAGGGGAATTCATTTTTTCATGAACTTGGTGTACGGTGCCAAGCAGGAGCTACTCCTTTATTTTTTTACACTTACCCTCTTCTATGGACACTTTTAAAAAGATTTACACAAACAATCTAATTGCAAGCCTAAAATACTTCATGTGTTCCCGAGTTTTCACGCAGGGTAGGGATGAATCTTTAAAAAGGCGGTGCCTGTTGTGTGACATTTGGTTTATCGAGTTATTTAAATGTCTGGAAATGGATATCATAAAGTGAGCTACATCAAAAAGCATGAAAAGAGCATTGGCTAATGTACTGCACATTTACTTTCCCACATGCAAGCAAAAAAAGTCAATACGCTGTCAAATCAGTCACTGTAAGCCAAGATTTTGCAATAGTATTGGAATTTTTGGAAAGATGAATATCCTTGAAGATGCATTGTTGTTCACTAACCATAGCTGATGTGTCAAGCTTAGACAGGTCGTCACATTTAACCTTTAGGGGAAAAAACCCTTAAAATTAGCATTATTTTTTTTATGTGTAATCAACTTTGTTAGTTTGTATGGAAACATATGTTTTTGATTTGTACACCAAAGTCAAAGCAATAGGATAACACAATCACTGTCATTGCTCAATGCTTACATTTCTAAATTACTGCAAACGTGAGCGAAACACACTACACTGTTAGATAAAATGCCAATATTTGGCTTATTGACTCCTATTGTCCAAAACTAGAGAACATAAAAGGACACAATGCACATTTATTAATTGTGCAATTGTGTTTAAAGTGCAAGTGAACCTGCAGTTCTTGTCCGACTGGAGTTATAAAAAAAAGAAAAACTGTAGGAAAAAGAGGAAATAAAAATCAGATGAAAAACATTCTTGACAATTTGCAGATTAATATTATAGGTCAGCACTATTACGATTGCGACATGTGACTGTCAGTCATCTCGATAAAGGTCACAAAAAAAAAAATCAACCCTTTATCTTGTACACTTACCTTTTCTGCTTGTTGAACATCTTTTGTATAGTTGGCCATCAATATAGTGTTCTCTGTATCCTGGTCCCCACTGGCTCCACTCACTCCATTAACCACCACCTAGAAGCAAAGATTTAAAATCAGTAATAAAGAAGCACAATTTTTTTCTATGTGCCCAGCACTGCCCATGCAGTTGTGCAACACTGTAGTTGTACATATGAGTGACTTAGGGGAAAAAAAACATGATTTTTAAAAAACGAAATCACAATTCTAATTATGATACTTTTTAAACATATTTTTGTTAACTTGTTTGTTCATTTCTGACCATTTACCTATCATGTTTAATTATTAGAAAATAGGACAATTTAAGCCCAATTTGCCCTTTAAAAACAAATTATTAATTTGAATCATGCAAACAGCAAATTTGAATCAAATATGCAAGGAGTATAACGAAAAAGAAATTGAAGAAAAGCACACTATTTTAACACACTGCAGTCTTCAATCTATGAATAGGACGGACAAGGAGCCATATTTTTAGCCCCGCCCCATCACATCATAAGTGATTAAAAAAAAAAAAATCTTTTATAGGGTTCTATGCATTTTGTTAAATATTGATTCTCGTTGCCAGTTTTACCAGTAAACAACTCCTTCACTTTTGGACTATTGACAGCTCCCTCCTTCGGCTTAGAAAAATGTCCCTCCCATAACAGGGCAGAGTTAAACATTTTAGCACCAATTCAAGGCCATACATTTAATTTTTTTAACAGATTAATAGGGCATGGCAAATTGTAACTAATGAAGTTACTGAGCATGCGCTGACTGCTATGTCCTGGCCGGTCATCAAAACCCCATTTTGTAATAAGTCGCCATTGATTATAGAAGAGATTGACAGATTGTCAGCCCCCAAAATTCAGGAAATCTGGGACAATATTTAAAGGGATATTCTATATTTTTTAGTGCCGTCAAAAATTAACCTTAATAATAACATACAAAAAACATAGTGCAGGGGTGTCCAACGTTGTGCCCCCCTAAGGACAGCTGGGGTGCCCGTGGACAAGTTCTGAAAATACGTTACGAGTACTGGATCATTGTGATTTTCTAGTGAAATGTATTTTTTTAGTTGTTGACAGTGTCTATTTAACCCTACTTTCAATAATAAACCTGGTAGTAACACAGTCAAATAACAGAGTATGAATATGGTATGTTGTTATTTTATAAAAGCTTATCAAACTGGCTGCCCTTTGTGCCAATTGGTTAAAAAAAAAATCTCTTGGCTTGAAAAAGGTTAGAGACCCCTGGTCTATAGTGTAACTGGTAAATGTATGGCTAAGTACTTGCAATATGTCATTGAAGTAATGAGTTAATGACACTTATGTTTTGCATCATTTGTTTTCCGTATTTGTATTTTCCTTCCCCATTTTCGAATCAAGAGTACAGATACAGCAAAGTATTGATACACAGCAATTCCATTTTACATAAAGCCTAGAATTTTATTTCATAAGCTTTTACTCTTGTCAATTTGAAAATATAACACAGTACAAATATATTAATGTACCCGAATGGGGTAGAAGTCAGCTCCATGTTTATTCTCCTCTTCGTATTTGCCTCCTTCGCTCCCGCTGTCCACGGTCTTTGAGGTGGTGTTCTTACCCACGCCCATTTCTACAGTACCGCGGTCGTCCGCGTTGTCGCTTTTGTCCCGCTCCGGTGTCAACGCTGTATACGAGTCCTTTACTCCGATTACATTATCCAGAGATGACGTTTCTGCTTAAAAGAGAGATGGGTGAGGAGATCAATGACATGTTTAAATTAGTTTAAAGTTCACATCTGATAGCCCGAGTAGCAGACCCACAGCCTGTACTTTAGAGATGCTTTTAAACTGGGTTTTTTTGTTTTTTTATTTTGTTTTTGCAATAGCCCACTACTGTTTTTCCATCTAATAAAACAGATGGCAAGAGAACAACAGCCAATCCAACACAACCGTTAGGATTCTAAATAATGCATGAATAATATAGTTGTGTGAGAAAACAAATTGTGAAGAGATTTTGCTGGCAGGCATCAGGAAAAAAATGAGAGAAGGATGCAAAGTGAGTCAAAAGTTTGAAGGATCAATGTTAGTACAAAAGATGAGGAATGCAAAAGATAGCAAGTGCTGGTATCTACTTTATTTTGTAGTGGTTCAAATGTCAAGGTAAGCGTTTGGGTAAAATGAGGCCTTGAGTTCTGTCCGTCTGCACAGTCATCATCCTTTGGCCCACATTACTGAAGGCTTCTACTGTGAGACAGGAACTTGCATTTGATTCTTTGACAACTCGATAAAGTGCCAAAATGTGCTTATTAGATGTAGTCACTTTTGTATGTAAAAAGAACTATGCTTTTAATCTTTTACATAAAAAATACCAAATTAGAATCAAGTACTATAGAGTAATCTAAAAACGATTTGATCTCAAGACAGACCTATAAATGTCTCACATAGATACTTTAAATATACTTAACACAAGACACTTAAGACTATAAGAGGGTGCTGCAATTTGAGCAAAACAAAACTTTTGTTTTGGAGTATAGTAGTATTTTTAAGTGTTATGTATTGTGTGTTGTGTTAAAAAAAAGTTACAGACATAGTTATGACTATTAATTAAAAATCAACTCACAGAAACTTATTACAATTCTCTTGCCTCCAATCCACTCGGAAAACTTCGGGAATACTCGTTGCATGCCCGACTTTTTTCTTTTAGCTTCTTAACGTTATATCAGGAAGATTGATCTCAGATTAGGTTGCCTCTGTCACAGGCTATGTATCGAACCTGTTGACCAATCCATTTGAGAAACATGACAGCACTTATTTCTTGCAATGATGCAAAAAATAAGCAAAATTGCATTCATTAACCCCCAAACGTCCAAAACGTAGCCGCATCTTCAAGTTCAAAGCGTGAATCAAAAAGTTGTGGCCTATACTCCCTATAGTAATGTACGACTAAGATGGTAGGGCACAAAAATGGCCTCTCTGCTTGCTGTGTGAAAGTATTGGGATAGGTGAAATACCTAGTTGACACATCCCACCACTTCTGTCAATCTGCACGGCTGGGAGCATCTGTGTGAGGGGGTGAAAGGGGGAGATAGAGAAAGCGTGAGAGCAGGAGAGAAAAGAGGGAGCCTAGGGTGGGAAAATAAAGGAGAAAGGCTGAGGCAGAGAGGATGGGTCAAAGACAGAAAGGAGCAGGGAGGTGGAAACACATATTAATTGTCCACACATGATTATTCAAAACAAAAATAATTTGTCAATAAATACGATTATGCCTCTTTTCTATATGTTGGCGCACACTCTGCTAACCGAGCACGGCCTTTCCATTCCACTTTTTGAGTGCTGAAGGAGTGTAAATGAGCGCCACCATGGAACCACCTCCGCTGAGGCTCTATCCCAAGCGTCGTAAACCTATGGCTTGCGAGCCTGATATGACATCATGAGTAAACATGGTTTGGAAACAAAACGCTGGCTGTGCAAATATCCTCTGGGGCATTTCCAATTTGATAAGCGAAATGCACTTCCAATGCTTGGTTTGAGCTAAGAAAGAGTGCAACTAAATTTTATATTTATTTTTAATCACTTTCTATTTTCTCATTTTTTAATCATTTGTATCTGGCACTTGACTGAAATTAGTGTGATGAAGACATAAACCAATTGACATTTCCTTGTCAACCATGTTCATAGTGGCTTGGTGATTGGGATTCGACGCTTTTACCGTCGCTGTCTGTGTCGATCCGCGTTGCACCAATTATTATGCATTTTACGTAAAGCAAGTATGGGACCAGTGTTGTGGAAAAGAGGCTTTAGTGAAAGGAGATTTTGAGCGGGAACCCAGAGGTTTATTATTATGTTGGAGAAGGCCCTGGCTTCTCTCTCGTGATTTCTAAAATATATATATATATATTTTTACTAAATATATATTTACTCAAATTATACAGATGAATGTGTTGTCAAAATGTTGTTAACATTTCTGATATACTTCTATATCAAGTTACCCAACATTAAAACTCACTAAACTGGAAGAGCGCATAAAATACAAGCATTACGTCAAAGCTGTACGTAGCATATATAATTTCTCCTCCAAATCAAGTTATCTGGTCACATTATGCCAGGCCTGGCCTGGGATTTGAGGTATCTGAGGTGTGAGAATCAACTTAGGCAGCATTTATGCCTTGGCCTGGTCTGAACAAAAGCTAATCCAAAGGCTCCGTGTTTGTTTTTTGTGTCTTAGACAAGGCATTGTTAAGAGCTATTTTTGACATGACAACCTTAAGATTTAAAAACAACTTAAAATGTGAAAATGTGAATTTTCAAAATATCATGCAACTACAGTATATTAGGTAAACATAGTTCCGTTGTTTTAGGCAGGCACGGTTGAGTTGTTCAACAGAGTAGCCCAGTAGCCTTTAAGTCCGTTTGGATCCGGCGAGGCATGTATGTGCAAACAGCACAAATACTCTTCCACTAGATAGAATCACTTTCATGCTTATGTGTGTGATGGGGGCCAGTATTCAGGAAACGCATCCATGCAAGGGACACGAAGTAGAAAACCTGAGGACTTGTGCAAAACAGACGACAAACGGGTAACCTAGCATATTTTTTTAGGTAATTCAACTGTTGAAAATCTTCACTGTTCCTTGAATGAAAAATGTCAGATACATTCTCTAACACAATCAGTACGGTGCCCAACAGAAAGAAGAGATTGACCAGGGCGATGCCGCAATCTACTATAAAGGAGTGTAAATGACCGTCCTTTAATCGTCGTTAATTTGCCAATACAAAGGCCTGCAACCCAAGGAAAATGTACCTGAGACAGGGTCACAACCCACCAGTTGAGAAACATGGCTCTAGGGGAACCGTATATGTTCAGGTAGTCCAATTTACTAAGTTGAACCTTTTTCCCAATTTTGTCACATTTCTTTCATAGTAACATTGGAAAAACAGATACAAAATTGTGAAAAAAATAACTCAGACATATAGATGACAAAGAAAAAGAGGGTGGGAAATACCAAGACAAAGAAGGGACTAAAAAAGTACTAATACAAAGAAGAGATAAAGACTAAGAAATCTTACATTATGTTACGCGTGCTATGCAGGGTGACCAGTAGACATTTTCTTAAAATTGCTGTAAATTTCACCCTAAATAATGCAAGTCATTTTTCCATTACAAGATTTTTTTCCCCAATTTTATTGGCTTCTGGTTTATTGAGTTTGGACACATTTTTTTTCTAGAACAAAGCAGTCGGGCTCCTTGCCCGAAGTACCAAAAAGTCGATCGAAATGTTATTTTCTTACACAGACCCGGAAAATCGCAGATCTTTTGGGTTGATTCCCAGCATAAAATAATACGCTTCAAAAGGTTTATATTTTCAACAACATTTGACTGTACTTCCCACCTCTCTCCAAAGTTGTTCTCATAAACTACTTAGCATCTATCATAGTTACTGTTATGAAAACCTATTTTAAATAAAACCTTCTTGTTTACATTCCCAAGAAAAAAGAGCAATCTTGTATTTAGTTTAGTGTTTTTCTTTTAAACTGCGACAAACAAACTGATGGACCAAAGAAAGTAAACGGGTCTGACGTCCCACTAGTTTGATATAAATGTAACCAACTGAAAAAACAAAGTCTTTATAAATGAGTTTCATGTTTGCAAACAGCAGTTTAAAGACTATCCAGAGGGGAATAGATGTGCATTAGACGCAAGATCTTGGGCCTGGGCCTGAACCTGGCCTGAATTCGGGCCAGCTAGGCTTCTCCCTCGCAGTTTTATTTTACCCCTTTGTGGGGGATCTCCCCAGAATGCTCTTACTTTTACTCAGGTAATTGTTTAGATAAAGTAAATGCTTAAAACTATCAATTTAATTCCAAATCATTAAAAAAAATACATTTTCATCTTCGGCGTTAGGGTGGAAGACGCGCTGCTTCCACCTTCCACCTCCCTCTCTCTTTACAAATTTTCTTTCTGCTTTCCAGTCAAATAGTTCACTATGTAGAGCACCAAATCCAAATACACAGCTATTTTTTAAAAAAGATTTTCTGTGCGTTAAATCTATGTCTAGGAAAAGTATTGGATACATATTGCTATCAGATCAAAAGAGTTGTATTTAACTTTGTATTTGTAGTTTAAAAATAAGATGTAAATGTAAATTCTCTTGCTTTGGCCTACTGACACCCAATGGACCATGCTTACATTTTTTGTTCTTCTGCAAAATATTACAAAAATGACTGTAGTTACTCCTCCCTAACCAACCCCCCATACAGGCGACTTGGTTAAGTTGAATTGTGCAACTACTTATGGTCTCACCATTAAAAATGTGTGAGTCAGAATGGCATTACTTGAAAACAAATACGATACAGGACAGGTCTGTTATTGAATTAATTTGTACAGATCTTAGGTGTTCTGAAGTCTCGGACTGAGGATAATTCAGTGCGACACACTGGTACCTCCTACGGGCACAAAGATGCTCAACCTTTGAATATTCCTCTTCTTGTTTCTCACAGCAACACAACCCCCACACAGCATGCTCACTGACAGTCACAAATAAATGAGCAGGAAAATCCAGATAACTTTCTCACAAGCCCATAATGTAACCGTATACTGTACATATAGGGTATTTTGAACGGACCATCCGACATTCTCACGCCTTTGACCTCCTACAGAGCTCAGCGGGCACATTTAAGACCAAAAAGGTTTTCATTGTTGCTCCAAGTAGATAAAATCTGTCAAGCTTCAGCTAGACACTTTGCAAGCATAATACTCAAGTCTTGAACTGATCCATATGTTTTATAACCCCAGGCTCATTCCTATCCTTTGGATAGTAGTTCTGATAAAGCCACAATAAGCAACTTTATAAACTGATACTCGATTCAGTAGAAGCAATTTAGTGCGGATTAATCCAAAGAACACGACGCATGGATACGGGGATGTTCGTTTATCACTTCACATGCAAACGATTTCTTCGGATTGGTCCAAAAAAAATAATAATATATATATATATATATATATATGTATATATATATATATATATATATATATATATATATATATACTGTATATACTGATCCCAGTCGAATGATTTCCTGGATGCAAATGTACCAATTGACATTTGAAAATAGCAGCCCAGAGGGAAAAAAAACATCCAATAATTTTCCATTATCAGATTGCACTTTAAATAACAAACATAACTTATTCAGGGCTCATTCTCAACCTCCAGGAGAACTGTTTGCAATGTTGATATTGGATAGGAAAACAACAGACAAAACAAAATAAAAGATAAGGAGTTTATGTATAAGGATGTTACCAAGGTCCTTCTTCAAATTAAAAAAAAAAAAGACATTTAGGACATAGAGGGTTAATAAATGTGGCTTTGAACAGGCAAAACGCAAGCCCTGAGCAACGCGGAAACATGAGAATGCAACTGCAAAATATAAGAGACGCTTCTTTGAAAGAACAATTAAAGCAGGTGGGGGTCAAATTTTTGCATATTGCTTTAGTAACCACTGTAAACAGAACAGAATGGAAAGTTACGGAACTTTTTTCTTACACTACTTGCTGATTAAATTTGACTTGTAGAAAGAAAATGAAAACACAGATAACTTCAATTTAACAAGATAATAATCTGTGTCTTGAATACATGACAAAATAAAGTGATTTTTATTTTACAATTTTTATGCTTGTAGTATGACAAATCTTTGGTCTTCTTGTTTGTAATTGTTCAATATTAGGTCGAGATTGACCGATATCACTATTACAGCGCCAATCTGATACAGATTATTGGTGGTCAAAGAGGCAGGTATCATATATTTCGTTGCAGCAAAGTAAAATAAATTTTGAAATTAAATTTAACCGCGTCGTGTTAGGCGGCCGTCAGACTGTTGATAACAAAAGACGTGTCGGCACGATGTCACTAGACATTGAAATATGTCATACCATATATCATGGGAAAGGTTAAACTATTGGTATTCAAGATATAACGGCCATCTCAAAATGTAGAACGAAATTGTGAATATGCTTGATTGCTATTAAGATTTTCGAGAAGGGTTGTTCAAACCTCACATTGTGCTTGCCGTTAAAAAAGTCATATTGAAATATAATATTGTGAATGTGCTTAATTGCTGTTGAGATTGTCATGATTGTTTTTTCTGTTATTAGTGTCAATAAATTTGTTCAAACCAAAAAAAAAAAAAAAACCATCTCAATCAGTCTGACACAAGTTAAACTGAAACTATAAAGCTGGCATAGCTCACCAATAACATGCTTTGATAATCAGCTGATGAAAGAATTCGCTGCATGCATGGTCTTGATACATTCAGGACGGTCCAGTGAATCCAACAGTGTAAAACATTTAATCCAAAACACAAGATAATGCCAACAGATTAAAAAAAAATCTGCCAAAAAGCATTTCTGCCTCGTTTGACTTTCTTTGTTGTAATCAGTCTGTTTCGCCCCATAATTTTCTTTTAAAAGTGAATAAACTTTTGGAATAACTTGAAATTTTGCTGGTAACGTCTGACTTCTTGATTGACAATGCTCTCGACCAATTCCAAGCTATTTTTCACGGTACTTAGCCTGCCATAGCTTATGAATGCCTGTATTGAAAAAATTGAAATTACCTTCTTAAGTCGATAGTGACAGATTCAAATGATGATTGACACATTGGTTAGTCACTGAAATGTCCAACAAAAAAAAAATCATTCATATCTACAATGTGTATTCAAATCAGTGCCGAAACTAAACATGTGGATAAAACACGGGTACTAATATTACGTGCGATAATTACGCGCAAGTGGGCACAAACGATGAATGAATTCTGGAAAGAAGTTAAACTTTTACAACTCTTTCACAACGTAAAAAAATTGGCCAAAGTAAAATACACGGTTGCAGAGGTCTTAGAGCTGTAAACTGGTCATTTAAAATTCCATTTTTAGTGTATATATCAGACCAGCTCAGTAGTCTAGATGGTAAGGCGCCCGCTTTGAGACTGGGAGGTCGCTGGTTTGCACCTCGGCCGAGTCATACCAAAGACTTATAACATTGGTAAAATGGCGGCGCCCTCTGTTGGCTGCGGCTGCATCGGCTCGCTACAACGGGTCAGGTGTATCGACATTTCGTTCTGTGTACATTGTTACACAGAATGACAATACAAAGGAAATTATTATTATTATTATTATTCTGTTGAGTGAATGATAGAAATTGCTATAATTATTTTTTGTTGTAGTTAAATTCGCCCACCTTTGCTAAAATACCAACTATAGGCTACTGATGGTGCCTGAATAATAAATATTTTTTTCTTTGATGTAAATGTTAGGGGACCATGCTAAAAGGTACAATTTTACTGATGTAGCTGTAAGAAAATATTAAATTTATTTTATCTGATCATACTGGAATATGTATATTTATTACCTTTTCATTTAGCGCCAATTTGTAAATGTTCAACATTCCTTCAGTTCGTCCCTCGGCTTGTAGCCAAATGTTTTAAATTGCTCATTTGTTGATTTAACTTTGACATCAAGCTCTGTACATTAGTTAAGTCAAATTGAAAGCTCTTGTTGATGTGAAGTTTTTTTTGTTTTTTTAACAAAGATTTTAGATGAACATTTGTTGTATGAAAAGTCAACGTTCTACAGGATAAGAGGGAACAGAAAAAGGTGGACCGAAATTAGGGAGATTATTTTTATTTATTTCCTTTCATTTATAGATAAATGATAAGTCAAAATGCTAAACAAGTAACTTAGTTTCATAAAATTGCTAACATTAAATACAGGTAATAAAAAAGGCACAATATTGTCTCTTGTACAGGCGTGTTTAATTCATCAGTCTATTGGGAGTGGCTTTAAACAATCTTTTGACTACGTTCACTTTGTTGGATATGTTCCCAATCAAGATATTGTTTTAATAAGGCATGCATCCGTTTCCAAAAACTAAAAACGTGAAACCCTTGGCCCCAAAAAAAACCCAAATAGATTCACAGAATCGTATTACCCCAGCAAAAAAAATATAAATAAATAAAATAACTGACTGGCATTTTCGTAGCTTCTTAGTGGATGCATCTATTTGATTAGATTCCCATCCGACAAAAAGGCATTTAAGTGCTCAATGTGCAAGAGATGAAGCAAAACTGCTGAGAGATCTAAAATGCAAATAGTACAACAAGCTCATTCTACTTTGAATGAAGCCTCTGGTTGAGAAGTAGCTTGTCGCTGCTGGGCTGAGAAGTCTCTCCACCTTTTTTTTAATACATATTTTTGTGGCATTTTAGCTTTTAATGGACAAGAGAGTGATAAGAAAACAGGAAATAATAATAATTCTAGGGATACACCCAAAGGACAAAACCGAAAATGTGAACTGCTTGGTTGCAAGAATAAATATATAAATTACTTAAATACCTTGGCAAAAGACCGAATGAAAAACAATTGACACTTCAATTACATAACAGACAGTATTTTCAAAATAATGTGCAGCGGAAGCTATTTTAGTTCTCTAAGTTGACATTCCTATACAGTATTTGTATTTTCTTGTCATTGCAGCTCTTTTGGTCTGACACCCTTGGCTTTTTTATGAAACAGTTGTAATAGCAAACGTTTTTTTTTAATACAGTTTAAGTTTCCAGTGTAGTTATTCGATAAAAAATTAACTTTTAGTGCCCGAAGTCTTTGTGCTGTGTTGAAAGATTGTAGTTTCACAGCTTACACACATTGACTTGAACTCATAAAGAGAGTAGTTTACTGCAGAGAATTCCATAAACTGATTAAGCTTTAATATCAATATTTAATGACATTTCACTGGACAAAATTGATGACTTGACTTGACACTTCACTCTTTCGCATGTTTGAGATATTGTTCTTTAGTTTTGTTTTGTTTCTAGGAGAATGAGGGGTTCCGCATTGCAATCAGGAGGAGCCGAGCGTTGAGATGAAAAAGTTTGCACCTATAGTTCTTATGGCTGCCTAAAACTATTATTTCAACAAGTGATTTGATATGTCGATTATTTTATCCATCATTTTGACGGACTTTGAATTGCTTTTGTTTTAATCTATTTGTATGAAAACAAAATCATTTCAACAAATTAATATAGAAAAAAAATGTAGTTATTTAAAATGTGGTCTGGCTCACGTAGAACAGTGTACTAGCTTTACACGCTCTGCAAGTTCCTTGAGGGTGCATCGGAGTGTGCTTATCCATTCTACAAGTGTTTTGTAGATTTGGAGAAGGCTTTCGGAAGAGTTTCTAGGGAGCCCTGTGGAGGGTGATTTGGGAGTATTGTTTACTTGACAGTCTCATCAAGGTGGTTTGGTTCTTCTATGACAATTTGGTTCGCATTGCGATTTGTTTCTGGTGGGAGTTGGACTCCGCCAAGGCTGACCTTTGTCACTGATTCTGTTCAGAACTTTTATGGATAAAATTTCTTGGCATAGAAGAAGTGCAGTTTGAGGGCCTCAGCATTGCAAATCTGCTTTTTGCCGGGTGTGAATGGGCTAGAATGAAGATCGTCAGCTAAGCCTGAAAAGAGAGACATCCTTTTCGGGTCGGGGATGAGATCCTGCCCCAAGTGGAGGAATTCAAATGGAATATTACGTTTAAAGGTGGGTTGTGTAGATTGAGGTGACCTTAAAACGTTCAAAAAAAAAAAAAACAATTGCTCTATTAAGTATGTGTTCACAATGGCAAACTGATTCCAAAAAACCCTTAAAAAATTCCCACGCCCATTTGCTTTTATCTGACTTTTATCGCTGAAGTTCCAGCCACGAGCGCATTGGGCTAAACGAAAAGAAGTGGGGGCATGGAGGGAGAAGAGTGATTCTACACATGTGCTGGCCTTTTTCGTTTCTAATAGGATGAAAATGGTTAAAGAAAAGGACTGTTTGAAATACAGTCCAAATGCCAACCCAAACCCACTCAATAAAGAAAACAAAGAGTTAATACAAGCGCATCCAAGATAAACACGTATGTGCACACACAACACAAGCAGCTTGACAGAGGCTGCAATAAGGATTTTAGCCAGAAGATGGCGTCAGCAAGTAGAACATTTACAAGTAATGAACACCACCTTTGAGCTTTAGAAGACACTTTTAACAAGGAGATAATACATCAATGAAAATGGAACTTGCAAGGAAGACCCTGAGAGGCGCCTTCAGATAAGATAATTCCAGAACTCCTCTGAGACCCTTCTTTTTATCTTCTAGGTAACAAAACAGATTAGCCCTAAAGGGTGTGGATATACAAAGGAAAGCAAAATGATTGGCTGATAGCGACAACCATATAATAGTCAAAACAACCTACAACACTGGAAAGCAATAGTCAAAATAAAGAACTGGCATCCCATACAATCTCCTTTGCGTTTGTTCAATGAAAAAAAAAAAGATTCAATTTGGAATACCCCCCACCCCCTTTTAACAGAAAAAGTATATAACAATATAACAAATAGAGTCATTGTAAGCATTACTGGATGCCAGGAAGATCGAATACACAGTGAAAGCAACATGACGCCGAAAAACACCCGCCTATTTAACAGTCCCCAGTCTGTTAGCCAAGTTACTTTTTAAATGAAGTAACTAGTAACTGTAACAAAACTACTGTTGTTTAATAACACACCCAACAGCGCCCATTACATACACTGTAGCTCCAAAATGTGACGCACCGCCTGGCTCTGTTACCAGGACAACCACATGGACAAAAACCACTAAACAGTCCTCGATTAAATAAGCTTCGATCACACTGAATGTGTCCTAGCAATTTTACTTTATCACAGGTCGATTTATTTACAAATGCAGATATTACAACTGATGCTATGACTTGATGTACAAATTAGTAAGGGGGAAAAGGGAGGAAGGATGGAGGTTTACACTGACGTAAGCAGCGACAAAATACGACTTGGAAAAAGCTTTAGTTTCTTTTTTCTGTTCCTTTATTGTAGGAAGATGAAATCGGGAGTCAGGGATGACAGATCGGGCCTATCGCTGTCACGCTGCATCACCCACGATCACATCAACCCACAATAACCAAACCTGGACGGTGTATTTATAGAGCTTTGAGTAACCCACGCAGTGCAGTTCCACTGTTTACATCTCAACCGCTATTGTGTGGATGTCATACTACAGAAATGTGATTTTTAGCGGTTATTCACTCACCTGCCCCAAAAAGAGAAGACGAAGCCCACTTCACTGAGTGGCGCGGAAATATGCGGGTTGACCGGAGGGGAAGCACTTGGCAGGGAACGGCAGGTTTTAGCTTGAAGTCACATGGAAACGCTATGCCGACGGTAAACGAACCTGTGACAGTTGTTTTAAAACCGGCAGGGACAATATGAAGTTCCGTTCTCAACGACGGAGGGGAGGAATTACACCACCCGCGGAGGGATTTATGTCTTTCATAAAACCACGGGGTTGATGTCGGCTGTACGCATGCGCACCCAGCTCGTGACGTCAAGCCCGTCTTTCGCATTGTGGTCCAATCAGAGTCTGCGTATACATGACGGACAACATCAGTCTACAATAGATTGTCGTAATGTAATCTAGTCGTTCTTTTTTGGTTTTGTTTAATGAAACAAATATCAAAGTAGTTTTTTTATTTGTTTACTGTAAGTCCAACATTAAATTCAGTGTTTTGTTCTCATCTAATGAAACCAAAATACTGCCTTCTAGCGTTGGTTACGTGTTCATCCCAAAACATTGCATAATGACTGAACTGCAGTGTTTCCTAATGTTTAGTGTACCAGATGACATTTTAAGAATTTTCAAATAGCACTTGAAGTGCTGTTTAAAAAATTCTTAAAATGTCACACAAATGATACATCTCTCGTGTTTCAAGCCATTCACAAATCGTCTTCTTTAGTGTACATTCTGGTCCTGTTTACCTGGACAAAATACTATTGTAGATTAAAAAAAAGAAAAATATAAAAGTGTTTGACTTTTCTCATTTAGTGGTAAGAGTATGAACAAAATTGCCTGTTTAATTTTTATACCAAAAAAAGTATTGATGAGCTTACCTCACATTTGAAGACGGGGTCTGTCATTTAAGAAGTCCATGAACAATTCTAATGTTTTTTTTGTAATATGTATGTGTAAACAATGCCCAAATTAAGTTCAAAGAGCCCGTATGCATTATTTACCTGTCTTACTTTTAAGAGAGATGTTTGGGGCGGAACACATTAGGTTCCAGGAAAGGGTGCTTGGGGGAGTGCTCGAGAGGGATGTCATGTATATATCCCTGCAGGTTTTTTTAATTTCTATTTGTCAGTGGAGCATAACAAATGGTGAAAGTAAGAAAAGGCAAGCTTCTAGTAAAGTCCAAATGCTAACCCAAACCCCCCGAAACATGAAAAAAAAACAGTTTATTGGAGCACGTCTAAGAAATGCATGTACTTGGACTTACATCATGAACAAGCTGCCTAAGGTTGCAATCATGACTTTGAGTCAGGAGATGGCGGTAGAGAGTGACAAAGTTTTATATCCAACCCAGCTTGTTAAGGGAACCGTATTCCAAAACCATACAAACACAACGTGGCACCTATTTACACGCAGCAAAACTGACTGTGTAGAATACCACGAAAATATTAGCAATCTACAATGACGTTGTCGTCCGCTACCAGTGACCGAGACGATCGGGATTAGAGCCAAAATAGGCAAGATGTGATCGCCCTACCAAAAAAAACGTGTTTTTACATTTTATTTTGTTTAAAAAAAAAAAAAAATCCGTACAAAAAATTCAATTGTGTTTATATAAAAAAAAAAAAACATTTAAAATACGTGGAAAACTTCCTTGATCTACACTGGCCCAAGTGTACTGTAACCAATTTTGCTCAAGCACCAAAACCACATTTTTAGTGGTATGTTCAAATGTATTACTACATATGTGGAGTTCCTGCAACACAAAGTTGACATTTCGCAATTTTGCAATTACTGTACTGTGCAAATGTGGCAGGCAACATGAAAAAAATAACCCGAAGCACATTCATCACCTTGTACATATGAACAAAAGCTATGGGATTTTATAATCTGCAACCCTGTTTTTTTTTGTGCAAGTGAATGCCACGTTGGCTCTGTGTTAAATCACCTCTTAGCTCATTATTTGTAAATGATGGCCGAGCGCAGCAGGGTAACGCCTTGAAAATGAAGACAGTGAGAGTCGAGGACACAGCAGTTGACCTAATCTTTATTCAGCCACATCAGAATGGTCCAACTGTATTGTTACACAGTCTAAATTGGAGTCAGCATGCGAGTAAGATACTGAAGAATCCACATAATGCCTTCATTCAGCATATACATCCCACATTCACAGACCTCAATCTTAACATTATTGCACAGACATACTCTTCCCAGTTTACAAGTTAAAACATAATCTTTATTAAATACAAAATAACACAACAGCAATCAGATTTTTAGAATTAATTCTGTGAGAGGTGCTGTCACAAAACAACTTCATCTAAGAGTGTCAATGCCTCGGCCCGAATTGTTGCCAAAAGCGACATAGCCTCCCAAACACTATATACAGAAATTATGCAGCAGTACAGATATGGGCACTGCCTAGTTTATCCGGGTGCATAAAGAGGAAATAATAGTGCAAGCTAATTCCACATGACAAACATGCTTTGTTTCCCATTTTACAGTTTCCATTCCACACCCGAGTCTCTCAGTTCAGCAGTGCTTACTTTGTGCAGTTCATCGGTCCAAATGAAGTCTTCTATCCTTCATTTGGTGGTGATCTCTTTCAGTTTATTGAAAATACTGTGTTTGAGGGACACTGACATTAAAAAAGATGTGAGCTTGGCAGGAAGCTTGTCTTGAATCCACTGTGGTCCTCTTAAGTAGCTACAACCAAGAGGTGTGTGATCAGAAAAATAGAAATATCTCCAAATTACGTGTATTCAACACTGCTAATATTAAGTGCCAAGTGTTTTGGTTATGTTTGTGCTTTTTCTTTGTGTTGGAAAAATGCAATTCCAGCAAAACCTGATGCATCATATTACATTTTCAAACATCTGCATGGAATTCATGATATTTTCATCCTGGACACAGAAAAGATTGAAAAGAACAATTAGACACTCAGAAACATGAATATAAAAACACCATAATATGAATAAGTAACAGGATCAACAATATTAACTCAAGAGCACAATATTATGAAAGTGCAATTGCACATGATTCGGGTAAAGTTGGGAAAAAACACACACCCTTGACAGAACTTGTTCTACATAGTATAAAGGAGATAAGTTAACAAACGGCAACATATTATGATTCATCAAACATTTACCTTCTGACAGGTTTCAATGAATTCTTCAATTGTCACGACACCATCTCGGTTTCTGTCCATTTTCTGTAGAACAAAATTCCAAAAGACAATGCAAATATATGAAATGACTGACACGTGTATGCAAATTTACATAAACAACAGACAGGTTTCAGAACCTGGAAAAACTTGTCGACGTGCTCAGACGGCGCATCGTCTCGGACACATGGGTAAGTGTACCTGCCCATCATGTCGTAGATAGACTTCATTATTGCCAGCATCTCCTGCCCAAGACACAAACATTCAGTGTAAACATTGTTACAAAGGCTTTTTTACTTCACTTATTCACTGCCATTGACGTCTAAAGGGGTTTGGGGTTTTTAAGGGTTATTGATCTATCTTCGTTATTCATTATCCATTATCCGTTATCGGTCAGTTCATAATACGCTACAAAACCTAGGAGCCGGGACACTTACTCTCAGCCAAAAGGCCAAGCTAAGGTCCTAGCCCTAAAGCCTTGCTGCGATCATTGCGAATGCACCGTTCCCGGAGGTACTGCAATACCGGGCCGATGTGTGGAGTGGACAGAGCAAGCTCTTATTCCATCTCCGGAATGCAAAAATCAAAGGCCAAGCTAAGGACCTAGCAGTATACACTGCAATACCTTGCTTTTAAATTCATGATCTCGGGGGTACTGTAGTCCAAGACCTCCAGCTGACGTCTAAAGCCGTCAAGAGCAGCTAATGGGTTTAACATTATCTAAACACAATTTTTCAATGCAATCTCCCCATGTAGAAGATTAACACCTAATGCATTTAGGGTTCAAACACATTTCAAAGGAGAATATGACTGTATTACACACTACAAATACCTCATCTGAGAATGAGTATATAAGACAAATGTAAAAAAAGTAACCAACTTTTGGTGATAATGTGGTACTATGCAATGTTGAAACTAACATGTTACAGAGGAAAGCATTCCCTGGATAGCAATTACTTTTCTCGCAAATGAGTAATGTAACGTGGTGTTTATAACATTTTGTAACTTTACTGTTGTTACTACATGGTGTGCTATTGCGTTGTTCTGCTACTTACTGTAAGGAGATCATGCTTCACAGTGTCCTCTGGTGGCTAATAACTGCTGCGGGGTTTTTTTTTAAGGGTTATTGATCTATCTTCGTTATTCATTATCCATTATCCGTTATCGGTCAGTTCATAATACGCTACAAAGCCTAGGAGCCGGGACACTTACTCTCAGCCAAAAGGCCAAGCTAAGGTCCTAGCCCTAAAGCCTTGCTGCGATCATTGCGAATGCACCGTTCCCGGAGGTACTGCAATACCGGGCCGATGCGTGGAGTGGACAGAGCAAGCTCTTATTCCATCTCCGGAATGCAAAAATCTAAGGCAAGCCAAATCACTTTAGCCTGTATGTAAGTTCAGTGCTACAGAGCACAAGGAAAAGGCAAAGTTAAGGTCCAAGCTTTAAAGCCTTGCCAAGGCTCGAACGCGACCAGAAGCTGCACCACACACATCGTCATACACAAACTTTAATCTGCCAGCAGCAGTCTCTGAAGGGTGGGCGTGTTTATACTTACAAAGTAAACCTAATTACAGTTATGGCAGCGTCGTCTCATTCACAGTGTAAGAGAGCACGGATTTTCTCCTCATGGAAATATTCTCCCTACCACATATACTTGCATCTAAGCAGAATTGAAAAACCATAAAATAAAATACTAAAATCTGGGGGTAGGCTTTTATGCACATATTTGGTTGTGTGTCAAAAGTAGCGAATGCTAGGCAGCGTGCGAGGTGGGGGGCGTGGCTTATACAGGAGCAGCAAACCAGTGGGAACTCAAGGGGACAAACCTGACCAAAGAATTTATGGTAAAAGTGGTCTTTTATTTGTAAAATTATTTTGTAATAAACCATGCCTAAAGAAAAAAAAAACATCTTGGACAGTACCCAGAAATGGAGAAGGAGATTTTCGAGTGGTTTGAAGCCCATTGACAATATACAATTATTTAGTATATTATTAGTACTTCAATACTCCAACTCAATACAACATCTTATTTATATCTGTACATTCAAGAAAACTGTGCGGGTCAGATGTATCGACATTTCGTTCTGTATACACGTGTACTAGAATGACAATAAAGTATATCTGAATCTGAATCTGAATATATACAGTCATTTGCAACTAGATAGTTACTTTCAGAGTAACGCGCATCTTGTTGGAGTCAGTAATCTGGGGTTAACTATATTACTTTTTAAAAATAGTAATTGTAACTAATTAACCTTACACAGTAACGCGCCCAACACTGGCACCATGACAATTTAAAGGCCAGAAAGGAAGCCCTTGTGTGGTACCTCTTTGGTGATGTAGCCATCTTTGTTAATGTCATATAAGTTAAAGGCCCAGTTGAGCTTCTCTGTGATGGACCCTCTAAGTAGCACCGATAGCCCGATGACAAAGTCTTCAAAGCGGATCGAACCATTTCTGTCAATATCAAAGGCGTTGAACAGGAAATGAGCGTAGGTTGTCGCATCTGTAAAGGATGAAAGAGCCTTTGTCAGTTTTCATATCAGTTAGCAAAAAGACAATCGGAAAAACAAAACATAAGGGGAGTCAACCTCCTTGAGGGAAGAACTGTGAATAAATGGACTTGAATGTTTCTTCATCAACCAGCCCACTGGGACACTCCTGCCCAAAGGAAAGAAAGGGAAAAAAAGAAAAATAAATCAGTTGTAGTGAAAACATAATGAATACAGCAGCGACAAACAAATACTTTATTTTCCAGTTAAGTCAATTAATGATTCATTCATTTTCCAAATCCAAGATCTTTAATTGTGAGGCAGACGTTTTAACCAGTCTGCTACCCAGTCAGTGTAATATTTGCCTTAATTCAAAAGAGATAATCGGTGTGTAATCGGACGACTACAATTTGCAAATATTTACTGTTGAAAAGTTGAAATCCTCAGGATTTGAAAAATTTCAGAATTAATTATGTGAACTATTATGGAATCTTCCCATTGGCAGAAAAATGTTGTTAAATTTCATATTTTTTGTCTTATTTTATCAGGTAAAGAAGCATAAAATAGTCAATTAAAAAGACTGTTTACCTTTGTTCTTAACAAGGACAGTCTGATTATTTAGCGCCTTCTTGGTGTTAACCAAAAACTTAATTGAATAAAAAAAAAAATCAAGAATTTAATTATTAACTCTTAATACATACTGCGCTAGATTTGAAATATTGTACTGCTACTGTGGCGTATGGCCCAATTTTCACCCCATCAAAAGGACTAACGGCCATGTAATGTGTCTGTGAAGTTCTGCAAAAAATCAGTCAATGATGAAACATTGTCATTTAACATAACCCCAGTAGACAGGGAAATATATCCATCCATCCATTATCTGCGCTTTTTATCTTTAGTAGGGTCGCGGGGGTGCTGGAGCCCATCTCAGCTGTCCTCAGGTAGTATATTTCATTACAAAAGACGGATTTTGTTGTGATAAATCACCTCTCCCCTCTCGAATCCTCACAAATAAAATATGAATATGTATTTCACGTTATTTTCGGGCTCGGTCCAGCAAATCAAGTTATATTGCCGGACTCGATTAAGGCCCGATCTTACCTCTAACTCATACCTTTTGAGTGCCATGTCCAAGCATACTTTGGAATTTGGGAGGACACCGGATATATACATATATGTATATATATATATATATATATATATATATATATATATATATATATATATATGTATATATATATATATATATATATATATATATATATATATATATATATATATATATATATATATATATAAATATATGTATAAAAATGTCAACAGTTTGTTTTAATTATTGCCAAGGTTATGCATTTTAGAGACAGTGTCTCTCTTTTTTGTCATCTGAGCTGTGATGTCATCAGCACCAGCACCCTGGCTAGCCAGTCGCCATTTTGGTTTAGGTGTTAATTAGTAGGAGTCGATGCAGCCGCAGCCAGAGGGCGCCGCCATTATACCAATTAGGTATGTCTCGGTCGAGGCGCGAACCAGATAGTAGTGTGCCCGCTTTGAGACTGGGAGGTCGCTGGTTCGCGCCTCGACCGAGACATACCTAATTGGTATAATGGCGGCGCCCTCTGGCTGCGGCTGCACCGACTCGCTACAACGGGTCAGGTGTATCGACATTTCTTTCTGTGTACATTGTTACAAAGAATGACAATACAAAGGAAATTATTATTATTATTATTATTAAGAGGTAAAAGTGTTTTAAGGGAAAGTTTGGTAGTTTTGTTAGAAAATAGATGTTGGGTCGCAGGTGCTCGCGGTAATGGTACAACAAGAATGAGCAGGAAAAAAAGGGGCTAACCGGAAAAAAAATCTACGCAGAGAGCAGCAAACAGGGGCGGCTGCAGCCTCAGCAGAAAAAAACATCCAAAAACACACAGTGAGCAGCCAGGCGTTATGCAAACACTGTTCACGACACTCGCTGATTGTTTCAGAGCTCGCCTCTTATGTTGTGTTAATGGGATTCGACCTTTTGAAAGTGTCATGTTCCTTCAATGACTTTACAGCTCTAGAGAAAACAAGACAGATGGCTCAACTATGAGACTCAATTTTTCAAGTCGCCCGGTGCGTAAAATATTTTGCAACATATTTGCAAAATTGTGGGAAGGAAGACTCCACATTCAACGGGTTAAGGTTGATATTTTTTGCATTGCATAAACAACACAAATGGCACAAAAAACATGTTTTCTCCACAAATAATTCACATACATTCTTGAAGCCTCTATACAGTGATTGAAGCTCCTTCCTGGTGAACTTGGTTTGAGTCTGAAGTTGGTCTAGACCTTCTGGTTGGTGACGCACCGTCGACAACTCCAGATCACTGTCGCTGCTGTCTGTGGGAGAGGAGGAGGCAGAAAAAAAGATGGGGTGATAGAGAGTGATGCGAGGGATCGGGTTGAGGAAGGGAGAAGCAAGGGGGGGAGACGTTGAGTATGTGGCTGACATTCAGGGAGGGCATGTATCACACGTTGAAGAAAGGACAAGCACCTCCAAGAAACATCTTTATGAGCAAAAAGGCAGGAAAAATAATGGCTTGTACTTTCTTAATGGTGGAAATGTCACCAAAGAGTTTTCTTTTGGTTGCCAGTTCGCACGCACTAAGAGAAAGCACTTTCATGGTTCGGAACAATGGAAAACAAAGAATATAAAAGAGGTCGGGTTTAAATAATTTTCTGGACCGTTGCTTCCATACTCACCATCTTTCGACAAGAGAGAAGAGAGGAGGGGATGCAGACACCAAAACGGAGAGAAAGAGAGAAAGCACATGGAGGACAGTGTGAGAGCGAGGAGAAAACAAAGAAATCAGGTCAGATCGGACAGTCAAGATTGTTGTATGAGATGGAGTTTAGATATGACCACCATCTTTTACAGGCAGTCAGGTAAGTAATAATAGATGTGAAAAATGCCCCCCAAAAAGTTGACTGAGCACTTCTGGTTTTATAGACATTGGATTTTTTCCCCGGAAGACATTCCATTCTTCCAGGCCGAAACAACATTAAATATCAGCGTCTTATACAGGCAGTCAGGTAGGTTACCCCAGATGTGAAAACTTCCAAAATAGCTGACTTGGGATTTTAGGTTTTGCCGACCGATCAGATTTTCCAGAAAGGCATTCTACTCTTTGAACAAGTTTGGCCAAGTAGGTCACTCTTGAGATGGAAATTCAATATACAAAAATGTTTTCACTATGTGATTCTTCTTCTTGGAAAAAAAGAATGTTGTTTATGGTTGAGAGATTTTTGCACTTTCTTGGATTTTAATAGAATTCGATTTGTAAAAATAGTTCATTTGAGTGTACGATAGTAACTTGCTATTATTATTTTTTTTATTGAAGTCAATTTCGCCCACTTTTGTTAAAATAAAACTTTCGACAGCTGATGGTGCCTGAATAATAGAGGCTAGTGACACCAAGGCAGCTTCTTGCATCAATCTCAATTACAAAAATTGGAAAGTTGAAAATGAATGCACAATATACACCACTAAATTTATTATTTTAACAAGTGTGAACATACTTCGCTTCAACGGTTAGTTGTAGTATCTATTTTGTCATTGCTGCGACTAGCACAACGCTCCATTCCTCCTACCTAAAATGTTCCGCCCTGAACAGCTCAGCTAAAAGTAAGATAACAGCAGATCAGCGAGTGTAAAATAATGCATAAGTGCTCTTTGAACTCAGTTAGTCATTGTTAACATAATTGATAGAAAACATATTTAATTTTCAAATTTCAAATTAAACCTCAAGCAATGCACCCCACCTTTAACCCTCATGTTGTTCTTGGGCCAAAATGACCTGCCACTGTGTTGTTAAAAACCTCAGAAAAATCCCCTTGAATTATATTTCATTTAACTTTAAACGTTATGACTTTTTCGAGAATGGTCCCAACAGTAGAAAATGAAATTATTTTTTTAATTCACATGTAAACTGTAGAAAATAAGACAACACGAGGGTTAAAGGTGGTGTCCGTAACTTCAAATTATTCGACTTGCCATATTTGCTGCTTCTACGGTGCGTGCACGTATGTGTCCATCTTAGACACCCCTTGAATAAACTCTTTTTTTGGGGGGGGGTTGGGTTGGCATTTATACTTTTTCTGAAACAATCTTGTCTTATTTTTTCAATTTTCACCCTGGAATAAAAGAAAACCGCGACCACAGCCCTGAGGACACTCAATCCAAGCCAATCTAAGCCTTTTCAGAATCCGCGGGATCCCTGCCAATCCCCACATCTGCAAAACCATTGCTTTTCAAAGTGCCTAATGATGATACTAGGACAAAATCGGGCAACCTGGTCCTTAAGGGACGCTTGTCCTACATGTTTTTGGTGGTTTCTCTTCTCCAACTCAGCTTATTCAAATGTTCAGCTTGTTAGCAAGCTGTGCAAGAACTTGATATTGGTCCATGTGATTGGAATTAACTGTATCGGAGCAGAGTAACCACACAAAACATGCAGGACATAAATAAAATGTTCTGCCTGACAAAAAAGGTATGGACTTTCATACAAGCAAAGCCTGGAAAGCTAAGACAACTATCAAGTGCGTATTAAGGAAATAAAGCGCATGGTGTCAAACTGTCTTACCGGTCTCTGTAATGTCGATGAGGCCGAGCAAGTGCATCAGTTTGAGGAACATGATGACCAGACACACAATGCCTACCGTCTGGAGGCCTTCCGTCTCCCAGCGGACGCTCATTCTGCACTCGACTTTTGACCTTTCTCCAACTGACTTTGGTCCCTGCTGCTATACGATAAATGCGGCGACGCTCTTATCCATGCATGTGTCCTGTCACTTTCCTCATCACTCTGCTTCTCACACATTTTCATGGCAGTGTCTCTTTTTAGCTCGCTGCCTCTACCATGTTAATTGAATGGCCTTTTTTCTTTTGGCACCCTCCCCCCCCTCCAAGACAATACTTAGTTTTTGGACTCAAGCCAGGTGTTTTGTTCCTTATATATATCTAACCTACACAGGTAAATGTTTTGTTGTCAAATGTGCATTGGATTGACAAGAATAGAATTAGCTCTATTGTCATTGTTATCAAAGCAGGGAAACAATGTACGCAACGAGGAGCGACATGGAACTCCAAGGTAAGCGCATAATAATGACTCTATTTAGAAAAATAAGATAACCTAGAATTGTTGTGTGCAATTAGAGCATTCCGCCCCCCGGGTTGAGACACACATCCTTCTACTTTGGTATGTTTGTTTAACACTTCATAGTGTGGACAGTAGATGTCAACACTATTTGTGGAACTAGTTCTGGTCTGAAAGAGTAAACATTGGAAAATTTTGAGTCAAGCACAACTAAAAATCCAGACACAGCTTTTTTGGGCAGTTTTCACATCTTGGGTAACCTACGTGACCGCCTATGAAATAGAGTTTTGTTTTCAAATGTTGTTCTAGCCTGGGAGAGTGGAATGTCTTACTGAGGAAATATGCTGAGTCAACACAACCATAAGTGCTTAGTCAACTTTTATGGGGGCATATTTAACATTTATTATTACTTACCTGACTGCCTGTAAAAGATGGTGGACATATCTAAACCATGTCTCTCTTTTTTTGAGTGGACAGACAAACATACGAACAGACAATCAGACCAACAGATACACAGTATATACTTAGATCCCAAAGGTAAACATTATCACCACCCTTGCTTTGTTTGTGGGTGGTAAAGGCTGTCTGGATGAATAGGAAAACATATTTACAGTGTAGTGCTTAGAGACTGGCCTAAGTTATAATAATGGTGCAATGAAACATGCAAATTATCTCATCAAGATGCCCTATGGTGGTGCAAAAACCTATAGCAGCCACAACCATTCCTAAATAAGTCGCAAAATATATATTTTCACAGTTTTGCACGCTTGTTTAGGGTGGTGATGGCTGTGGGAAAGAAACTGTCTCTGAGCCTGTTAGTCCTTTTTTAAGAGACCTTTAGCGCTTACCAGAGGATAACCAGGCAAAAAGGTGGTGGCCAGGGTGGGAATAGGCCTTTATAATGTTTATGGCTAGGGAGGTGTTCAGAAGTTCTATTCCACTCTTAACAATGGAGAGTTAAACAGACTTAATCTAATAAGACAACTGACAGGATATTTGTATCTAAGTTATCATGTTTCCTTATTTGTAGCTGAATGCCACACTGGTTGTTTGGGTATGTTGGTTGGTTGGTTGTTTGGTTGGTTGGTTGGTTGGTTGGTTGGTTGGTTGGTTGGTTGGTTGGTTGGTTGGTTGGTTGATTGGTTGGTTGGTTAATTGGTTGGTTAATTGGTTGGAACCCTCAAACCACTAGGGTCTTAGGGGCACCATTTCCTTTGGTGTGTCTGGTGGCGCATATCTCTCTCCAGGTCATCATATGTTTCCACCCGGTCTTGAACCGGGGACCTTACTACTGTGGGTTTATGTATTAAACCCAGATAAGGGATTAAGCTGGTACATGTGTATTTTAGTTGAATTTAGACTCAACTTGGTTGCATGAAAGCAGGTTCAATTTCAACCGGCTCAGTTTCTATGGTGATTTATTCTCAACAGCTGGCCTGCTCCAGGCTAAAATTATACCTAGAGATACATCTGGCACTTCTTCTGTCAATTGTGTAAAAAAATTAATGTGGTTCATAGCATTTATGGACTTTCTTAATATTCCGCATTATTTTACTTATCCTACATTACAATTGTATATACTGTAGTGTATAGGATAAATTGCCATTTCATTAAACTCTACTGACTGTATAATTTTCATTATAACAATCATTTTGTAGTCATTTATGTGAAAAATGTTTGCTGTCAGGCCACATGTTTAATTGCTATGCCAATTAGAAATACTTGTCAAACTGCCATATGAGCTTTGATAAATATGTATATTATTGCTGTTTTGTACATTCTAAAAAAGTTTCAGCAAAAACTAGCATAGATAGTCTCAATGAAGTCTTTGAAAATGTATTCTATTTTATATATAAGTCCAACTTACATTCATCTGTTTACTCGTCAAAGTGAGATACGTTTTCTTCTTTATGAAGGATAAATGAAATAAAGCAAAAAAAGACATATCTGTCCAGAAATTAACTCCAAATTATAGTACAAATAGGCACTTTTAGGTGAATTACCATGTAGGAGACGTATTCCAATATGATATCGTTTAAATGGCAGACGCTTCTAGGTATAACATTAACAATTACTTAAAAAGACTAATCATGACTAACCGGCATACTTTACTTTTCTATGTAGTGACTTCCCTGAAAGTGATTTGCGCAGATTGGACAAGTACAAGTACAAGAGTAGATTGGGGAAACATTGTGAAGATTTGTGACCTTTGGCTTTGAGAATGAATAGTCACATTCAGTAGAGTACTTTCCTATAGACGTGAGTTTTGCTGATAAGCCTGTATATCATACGTAAACAGGCTCCTTTGTATGTTATGTGTCAAGGTCACACCCTACTCAGAGCGATTGCAGATGTGCAGACGTATTACAATTGTAAACAGCCACTGGGCTACTGTTGTGCAAGTTATGTAAAAATCCAGGTCAAAAACAATACATAGAAGAAAAAGAAGTGGTTGTTTGTGAAAAATAAAAGATAGTTTTCTGTCAAATAAATGAATGGAGTAAAAAAGGTTCAGTTGTGCTGTTAAAATTAAATGCATATCAGATAATAAAAGTGACAATGTGTATTATTTAGGACCTCCTAGTGATAAAAGACAAGATAAATATGGATAATAATAAATATACTATAATGTGCATTATTAAAAGAATTTTGCATTTAGTTTACATAACATTAGTCTTACCCAGGGGGAGCTGACATTAATGTCCGACATCTTGCTGATACGAGTACTCAAAAACCTCAAAAATGGCTGGGCAAAAAATGAAGAACAAATGGCGTTGTATACTCTAACCTACGAGCGTTTGAAATAAATGCACATTTCTATGCTCTATTGATTCATTTTCTCATTTTAGTTGAGATATAGATTAGAAAATACCTTAATATCTTAAAGGAACATTCTGTTTTATTGTGTGCTTCTTAGAGGTACAGATTTCATTTGATTCAAATGGCTTTCATATTTTTGTTGGAAAACAAACATAATGTTATGCCCAATGTTTTTGTGACACTAAAAGCTTTATGGCTGGGAAAGGACTTTGCGTTTTGTATACTTCTATTTTCAAATTATTTATGGTAAAATGGTCTGCATTTATATAGCGCTTTTCAAGTCAATGAAGACCTCCCAAAGCGCTTTACAATGTGCTTCACACTTACCCAATCACACATACACTAACACACCAATAGGGAGTAAGCCATGCAAGGCGCCTACCTGCTTTTTGGGGGCATTAGGGATTCAGTGTCATGCCCAAGGATAATTCGACATATAACACGGAGGAGTCGGGAATCGAACCTGCGACCTTTTGAGCTAATGCCGCCCTTTTGTGTATTCTAATGCATAAATCGGACTTCCCGGCCTACACTGTAAATCAGGGGTCGGCAACCTATGGCACGCGTGCCACTGTTGGGGTTAACCGGTGGCACGCGAGCGCACGGCAAAGTAATAATTATTTTTTTAAATGCCCATTTTGACCTGAAATTTAGACATTTTCATTGCGTGCTGTGTTGTTTAGCGGCTTTACGGTGAGCGTGTATCTGCTCGGTGCCTCGCAGAGGAGGAGAGATCTATCTGTGTTTTAACCCTTCCACAGAAACACGCGCGATAAATGAACGAATCATGACAGCCAAATCATGACGGCTCCTCGAGCAGAAAAATCTCGTTCTTTCCAGCCAGCGTGGACAGACAATGGGGCTTAATGCAAAAAAATGACCGTGCTGTTTGTGCATTATGCCTCGAGAGCATTGTACCTCGCATGTCAAGTGTTAAACGTCATTATGAGACGAAACATGAACATGAATTCAAGGACGAGTCTGAAAAGGCGTATACATTAAAACGCGCTGTGTCCAGGTACGGTGTAGTGCCTAAATCCCACTCCCCTTTAAAATCCTCCCCCCCTCGCGTGAACGCGCATTCTGCTGTGCTTTCAACAAAAGCGATCGCATTTTATATAATAAGTTTATTAAAACAATAAAGCGAGCTAATTAAAAAAATTAAGCGATCGTAGTCTATAAAACGCGTTTATTAAAACAATAAATCGATCGTATTCTACAAAATGCGTTTGTTAACGCGGATGCAAAAGTCACCAACACCGGAGACGAATCAATGTATGCTATGATATCCACGATCACAACTAATTGTACACAAATAGCCTTTATTTGATGTACTATAATAGCCATATGTAATGTATTTTTATTGTGAATGAAACCCTGGTTGCATTGAATCCCGCGTTGTAAACAAAAACTTCCCTGTGAATGTGTTGTGTTACTGAATAGGTGTTTGACAAATCTATATTGTTTTTATTATTACCATTATTACTAATAATAGTACTATTATGAGAAACGTCTGAAACTCTTCAAAATCACTGTGCTGACATAGTTTTGCCCCAGAAGGTTACCCTAGAAGTCACAAGTCTATATCTCAAACAGGGTCCATATTAGCAGGGGAGTCAGATTTTGGCAGGTAAAATGCCTGCCATTATGGCCCTCCGCTAACTCCGGAATAAAAAGTCCGAATAACCCCAAAATCACTGTGCTGACATATTTATGTCACAGAAGGTTACCCTAGAAGTCACAACCCAATATCACAAACAGGGTCCATTTAAGCAGGGAGTCAGATTTTGGCAGGTAAAATGCCTGCCAAATACCCAAACCCACCCCTGTTAACTCCTGAATAAAAAGTCCTAATGTGTGTGTGTGTGTGTGTGTGTGTGTGTGTGTGTGTGTGCGTGTGTGTGTGTGTGTGTGCGTGTGTGTGTGTGTGTATGTGTGTGTGTGTGTGTGTGTGTGTGTGTGTGTGTGTGTGTGTGTGTGTGTGTGTGTGTGTGTGTGTGTGCGTGTGTGTGTGTTTCAAGTTTTGATAGTTTCTGAAATAAGATTTTATTGATGAATGGTATGGTAGCTGTCCATATCACTTCTTTTTTGATTGTAGTTCATTGTTGATGAAGAATAGTTGAAGTCATGGATGACAACAGGCCTTTCCACATGTTGCTCACATTCATTTTTTAGTTTGTTGATGAACAAGAATAGTGGAAGATAAATTGGTCAGTTATACTATTTCAATGTATATCCATGTTGTATATTTGGACTGGTGTAAATTAATCTTGGTGTGGCACACTGATTCACAAGGAAATTTAAAAGTGGCACGCCACAGCGAAAAGGTTGATGACCCCTGCTGTAAATGATTTGAAATATTAAAGATCCAAAATAAGTTTCATTTACACATGGATAAATAATTCAATGAAATGTTTTAATTAAAAATACATGAAAAAATAAATACATAAATATCTAAATATATAGATGTGAAATGAAGAGGCATTAATGAAAAAGTGAGACAAACTCATGCGAAGAAATAAAGCAATTGGATTAATTGCGGCCCTCTCCTGGCTTCTGTCATTATTGCAGGCTCAGTAAGTTCATGATGCGTGTTCAAGTACATGAATTTTTTGGACTGTTTGGTTGTTCTCATTTTAAGGACATTCGTTGTACTTTTTGGTACAGCTTAAATGGAAATCTTTAATTTCCTATATTGTTGGGACCAATCTAGAAAGTCATATAATTTAAAGTTGAAAAAAATATTTGTCTTAAGATTTTAACAACACGGTTGCAGGTCATTTTCACCCAAAAACCCCAGAAGGGTTAAACCCGCTCGGATAAACTCTTCTTTTTCCATCTTTCTTGGGGTTCGTATGTGCATCTGGATTTTACTTGAAGCAGGCTTTTTTTTTTAATTCTGCATTTTTGTTCTATACTAAAGATCACAAACAAAACTGGCTCATAATACAAATATTCTTCTTTCAATTTTTGAAGGACACGTCAAACACTCCAATTTTAAAATGACAGGCTCGAGATTTCTTAGTAGCGAGAAATTTTAAAATGACTCGAGAAATTATTTAAGGCTCCCTCAAGCGACATGGGGTGTGACAAAGAAGCATCCAGACTCATGACTCAACACGGATTTTGGTAATTGCTCATGTCAGAGTGCTGCGTAATACCTCACACTAGTGTATTTTGCCCTAGAACTCAAGGTCATTTCAATCAGGGCATCTTGATGAGATAATTTAGCAAAATTCACAATAGGTGAAGCAACCTGAAAAAGTGCCTGTGTGTGTGCTTCTACAAAGCCACAGAGGAGAGCATTCTGGCATACGGCGTCATTGTGTGCTATGCTGGCAGCACAGCAGCAGAGAGAAAAAACATACAGTGAGTAATCAAAACAACACAGAGGATCATTGGCTGCTTTCTACCCAGTCTGGAGCACATTTCCGCCTTGTAATACCGCAGCAGAGCCATCAAGATTATAAAGGATACTTCTCACTCAGGCCACCACCCTGGTAGGCGCTACAAGTCCCGTAAAACAAGACGAACCAGGCTCAGAGACGGTTTCTTTCCCAGGGTCATAAATATCTTAAACAAGCTTGCAAAACTATGAAAATCTATATCTTGCTACCTATTTGGTAATTTTTGTTATTGCTCTACTTTTCATTGCAGATCTGTTACGTTGCACTATTCTTTCTATGTACGATTAGAATAACTTAGGCCAGTCTCTAAATCAGGGATGTCAACCTTTATTTGGCTCTGGGGCCAGATCCAGACTTTCTGTTCTCAGGCGGGTCAGATCAATAAAAGACTGTCCACTCAACATTTTTAGCTTTGTCTTTCAGTATTATGCTTTATCATGCTGGTATAAAATGCTTCAGCGAGGCTTTTAACTAAGACAAGAAAGTTTGATCACATTACGCCAATTTTAGCTAACCTGCAATGGCTCCCTCTTAGCTTAAGATGTGATTTTAGGGTTCGGTCGGTATTATACAAAATCATGCATGGACTTGCTCCCTCATATCTTTCAGATTTGATTTTCCCCTATGTTCCGGTTCGGAGCCTTCGCTCTGAAAACGCTGGTCTACTAGTGATCCCAAGAGCCAAGAAGAGATACGCAGCTTCAAGAGCGTTCTCCATTCGGGCCCCGGTGCTGTGAAATGCTCTTCCCCCTGAGATTCGATCTGCAACCTCAGTGGAAATGTTTAAATCTCATCTTAAAACACACTTCTACTCTAAGACATATGAATAATTTATATTTTATGTTAATAATATGTGTATTATTTGCCCTCATGTAGGTTCTAGATGAGGGGATGGTGTCATAATAGTCTGTAATAATAGTTTGCAATAGTCTTTGATCTGTGCAGCCCTTTGAGACTCTTTTTGATTAAGGGCTATACAAACAAACATGACTTGACTTGACTTATTCATTCAGCCTGTGATAGTAACCTACCCTACCTATTGTAATCATGGATGACAAGGTATCTTTTTTAAACACTACCGCTTTACACTAGACTACCGTTATCCTCCCCCTAAAAATGCCTAGTGCTTTTAAAAAATGAATATCTCGCTTTATCAAATTTAAACAATTTTTAACAATAATTCTTAACATGGGAATAGCTTTTTAGTCTGCAGCTGCTTTATTTCGTTGCGAGACAAAGTCTTTGTGCGTGAATAAACAACTCCAACGATTGCATTAGAATTACCTTTTTGTAATAGTACTCCACTTCTGGTTTCAAACAAGCACATTTGTTTTTTTGTATTTTTTAATAAGGCGGATTGTTTTTTGCACTTGAAAATAAAACGTTAAAATCTACGGCTTTTTAATGTGAAAAGGTTGGCATGTAAACATTCATTCACAATTTGAAAACTCACCAAGCTATACAAACCCAACACTGTTCTCCAGCGGCCGGAGAGAGCGTTTGGTTTGCATTTATTAAACATGTAAATTTTGATAGAACTCTTTTTTGAAATATGTACTCAGAAGTGTATGGCAGGCCGGATTAAATCATCCAACTGGCCGGATCTAGCTCGTGGGATCTATGTTTGACATGGTAGGCACTGCTTTGAAAATATTTCCGCCTATTTATCCTGACACTTTTTTATCATGTTTTTTCCTTGATATCAATGACAATAGAGACAATTTAATTCAACCTCAAAATATTTTCAAGCATCAGAGCATAGCTTAAAACCGAACCAAAACAGAGCAACTCCTCGGGTCAAAATTCATCAACATGACCTTAATATAATTGTCTCGAATATACTCCATGGCCTAATTTTCCTCTGGTCCCATTGTCTCCTTTGGGATGCTCACAAGGATAAGACAGCACAAGTATTCAGTGTAGTCATGACACACTCGTTGTGTGATGAAAAGGGAACAGAGAACGTTCCCTCCCTTGGGTTCTGTTACACTTATTAAGGCGCATGTAATGGACAGAGAATACGATATTGGGCGCTCTCTAGCGGACAATGTTTAGATAACAGTGACAAAACTACTGAGCAGCCATTATCGCCCCAGGTTCGAGGAGCAGTTGAAAATTCTCCAATTTAAACAGTCCCGATTAAAAAAAAATATATAAAATTGAAGTCAAAATGCAATTGAAATATCTAAGGGAATTATTTTAGAGTCATGCTTTAAACATATTGCCCTTGTTTATGTATGTTCTATGAATTAATGTGCCTCCCCCTTCATTAAACGGTTACCTAAACATTTGAAAAACACAAAAAGCATCAGGAAAGTGATTTTGAAGAATTGTAAAAAATACAGTGGTTGCAGCATGTTTTAGAGCCATCAATATTATAAAAGACTCTTCACACCCTGGCCACCGCCAGTTTGACCTGTTGCCCTTTGGTATGTGCTACAGGCCCCTTGAAACAAGGACAAACAGGCTCAGAGACAGTTTCTTGCCCAGAGCCATCACCACCCTAAACAAGCACACAAATATATATTCTATCTTGACAGGTGCAATGAAAAATCCGTACTCATATCTTATTTATCGACTTACAGACGCTGCCCTACTTACGAACGAGGTTCCAGACGATGGTTCGTAAGTTGAATTTTTTCCTAAGTTGCTTCAGTGCAGTAGTTTGTATGTAATTTATGTTTAAGGCTTATTTAACTATGTTTAAGGCTTGAATACGTAACCTATATTGTTTTGAAACTGAAAAATAAACGTGTAATAAAATAATATGGTCTATAACGTTACAAAGGAGATTAAATGATAAAGCATAGTACTGAAAAACAAAGCTACACGTTAGGCGTTTACATTCTGTGGTCTGTGAAGCCCTCTGAGACGCCTTGTGATTAAGGGCTATACAAATAAACATGACTTGACTTGACTATAAAGATAAATTAAGTTAAGTTCGACTTAATTTTGGAAGAGGTAGGCGACTTCATCTTCCGTGGTAAAAAGTGGACGAAAAAAAAAGCGATCCAACCATTTTCTCAACCGCATCAAGCTTTCTTATTTCACTTTCATTTAAAAAAACGGCTCGCCTCTTCTTTAAGCTGTATTTATTTATCGTATTTGTTCCTGCTAAATGTCATTGCACTACTTTTTTTTTCCATTTATGTTTGTTTATCCTGACATGTTTTTATCAAATCTTTCTCTTTTGGGTCTTTATTACTTGTTAGCCTCATTACGTTGTTACCAATAACAAGGAGGACAATCTAATTCTTTCAAAAAGTATCTATTATGCCCAATAATATATTCAGGATTTCCCCCTTCTGTGTATGTAAATAAATACAATGAAATGATCTCGTGAATAAAATCATATCATTTCATTGTTTCTCTAAAAGGCATTCCCCCCAAAAGTACAAAAAAATCTGTTGTGTTAGAAAATAGTTTTATGTATTATTTGTATTATTTTATGATATTTAGATGAATCATATAAGTCTATTTTGCAAAGATTCAAATGTTGAGGAAAAAATAAAAAGGGGTTTAAAATAAATAACAAAAATAATGCTTAAAATTACTAATCATTATCCGAATCAAACATTTTCTACCTGAAAAAAAAAAATTTTTTTTCATTGTAAAGTGTTTTTTCCGATTTTTTAATTTTTTTGCCATGCTGTGTTTACATATTTCCCTCTTACTCCTAGATGATAGTGCAGTGCTACCCAAACTTCTTGTGAAGGCCACATAACTTGTCCCTTCTCGGGTGCGGGGCCATTTTCAGTTTGTAAGGCAAAAAGTGTGAAAATTGCAGGACTGTCTAAATGTAATTATGTATTGTTCTCCTGAGAGTTAAAATTCAAAAGAAAGAAAATAAATAATAACACTATTAATAAAATAAATGATAACCTTGTAACCTTCTCTAATTTTCTTTACAGAACAAAAGTCAGAAAATAAACAATAACACTACATTACACAATAAATAATAACCAAATAACTCTCCCTGGGTTCAACTGTCCATGAAACGTAAACTTTCTTAACAGGTCAAAGGTCAGCTTAGTCGTCAGAGGACTGGACCACCAGTGGTGTAGATGACTTGCTCAAAGGCAGTAGAGTTGATCTCATTATAACGTTATTTTTAGTCGGTAACAAAGATGAATGTTATTTTGAGATTGCGTTTCACATGTTATAATGACATCCATCCATTATCTGCGCCGCTTATCCCCTGTAGGGTCGCGGGGTGCTGGAGCCCATCCCAGCCATCCTCGGGCAGTGGGCAGGGGATACCCTGAACTGCTTGCAGCCAGTCGCAGAGCACACAGGGACAGACAAATTGCTCGCTCATTCACACCTAGGCACAATTTGGACCGGACAATTTGCCTAACATGCATGTTTTTGGAATGTGGGAGGAAATCGGAATTCCCAGAGGAAACCCGCGCGGGGAGAAACTCCACACGGAAGTTCGATCTCATAACCTCAGAACTGTGCCGCATACGCGCTAACCACTGCGCCGTGCTGCCCTGTTGTAATGACAATAAATTCTATTTTATTCTACTTTTCATTTCTAAGTGTTCCAAGTGACAAATATGTGAAAAGCTCAACGAAAGTAAAATTAAATAGTGTTATAATGAATTAAAACAGGAGCTCTTTTCCTATGTCGTCTATATTACAGAGTTTGGCGCCATTACCGCCGTGACCTTGGCTCGGACCCCGTTTGAGTCCTGTTACAACCAAAAATGCACATCCAGAATGTGCATCAAAATGCTCCCTGGTATTGTTCAGGGGGCCAGACCTAATTTGGTGGCAGGCTGTATCCAGCCGGACCATAGTGTGATATAACTCATTCTTTTTACGGTGTTCGCATATCCTCCATACTTGTGTAGAATTCTTTATAAAATTCCAGGTGCCTTACAGTACATCCGTAATACTTGCATTAATACACATTTCATAGTGTAAGTGTAGCATGAACCTGTCCTCTTGGCCGTGACCCGGGAGATGACGCTTCAGAGTACAATCAACAATCGTACAGACTAATGTTAGCTGCAGTTAATTGAAAGGTAAAAAGAAATGCAATGGCAGAGCGAGGTCCCCAGGGAGCAGTGTCGGCGAACTCTTTAAGAAGACTTGTTGAGAAACATTGCAACAATTGCAAACATTTATAAGCACTTTATCCAAAATTGAAGCACTTTTCAATCCTTGAAAACACAACATTAAAATTCAAGCATTTTTTTTAGGATTTCAAGCGTGCATACAACCTGTAATAAAGCTACAGTGTAATTGATGTTGGCCCAAAATAAGACTGAACTGGACTTAACCCAAACGTCACATTATAGTTGAAACAGTAATCAAGCGCACCGACTTGTCATAAACTATCGAGACACTTCTTGACAGACACAACATAACGGTGACAGCAAGTTGAACTGTTATTTCAGACTCAGTGGGATACAATAGGGTTAAGTAGAATGAGGAACACGGTCAAAAAGACACATGGCAATCAATGTTCCTCAAGGCCCCTGAGGACTTCTACAGGTTCCATATTTAGGTGGTCTCAGAGAAATCTTGCTCAATACGCTATGTATAATTGATGTGAGGTAATGCTAAACCGGGTGTATCACGACAGTCTTTGCGGATGGATCTGGGGTATCAAAGGACTGATGTGATAGAATGGAGTGATGAATAATAAAACAAAAGATCATTACTGGGAGCTTTTACTGAGTTTATTACTTACTGATGCTGAGCTATATTACAAACATTGTGGCGTCTGCAGCCTCATTGCCGTAATTGCAAGTCACTCCGATGCAAAGACCAAATCATAAAGGCCAACAAGGCTCGCGAATGGCACAAAATTAATTTAAGATGCATGAATGCCCCATATATATGTATTCCCCTGAAATTTAGCTGCTGTCAGAGTAACTAAACATAAATTTTCCCAAAAGTCCATAGAAGAACCTATAGTGCAGGATAAGTGCTGCATATGGTCACTCCATTATTCAATATAATCCAATTAGATTACTTAGTTTCTGTGCATATGACGTATTTTATAAGAAATGTACGAACACTTCAGTGTATGTAAACAGTAGCAAATTGAGATTTTGGATGCATGTTTAAACTGTGCTTTGTTGTATCATGTTAGTCACGATCCTGCACTCAAAACCCAGTTTATCGTTTTCTCTCTCTTTTGCTCTCTCACACTTGCCCGTGTTTTATTTGGTCACTCACTTCCGGGTTCATAGCTTTTGTCCCTTGTCTTAATTTCCCCGCGGTTTTCACTTCTATCACGACTCTCCCTTGTTGCTATTTAAAAACTTTGGCTCTGTGGTAGTTCGTTGTCTTTCTTGTCACGTCCCAAGCACTCTTTTGTAAGCTCTTTGTCAGTGTACCAAACCATTGCCTTCCCTTCCGGATCACTTTTACCGGCTGATGAACTTTTAGACTCTCGCCTTTGCTGCTTGGGTCTGCTCAATCACAGAATCCTTGCCTGGCTTTTGGATCATGATTGTTGCCTCTGGCGTTCTCAATACTGATGTCCCGCTGCCTAGCTTTCCGTGTACTATACCAGTGTTTTTCAAACATTTTCGAACAAAGGTACACTTTTATTTATAAAAAAGTTCCGAGGCACACCGTCCGTCGAAAATGCTTGAAAAGGAAGAAATGTCAAATATTTCATTGTATTAATAATACTTCAAATAAGAAAAGAATCATGTGCTTTATTTATGTTTTTATTTTTTATAGTGCAATCTCAAACCGCTTTGTTGAACAAATTAAGTTATTAAATGTTCTGTTCTACCTCATGAGCATATAATTAGTATAGAAAAAGTATATAAAAGTCTACTGCCACCTACTGATATGGATGACTATTGCAGTTCGTCGTCTGAAGGTAGCAAAAATACTAAATAATGACCTGATTTTTTTGAAAGATAAAATTGGGCAAATTCCAGCGGCACACTTGACAAGGTCTCATGGCACACTAGTGTGTCCCGGCACACTGGTTGAAAAACACTGTACTATACCATACCCGAATAAAGGACCTGTGAGGTCCCAGTCCGCCAATGCATTCCAGAGAATAATAGCCTAATTGGGCATACCTGGGACTGTAGTATTTAAGGACAATATTATTAGAAACTTATTATCAGATTGTTGAATGTCATGGACACCTGAACTGAACTCAAGAAACCCCCCAATGCCTCGCTGCCTTTTATTAAGACTTTATAATTATTCCAGCCTTACGGTTTTATAGACTGTGTTTTTGTTATCAGTTTTTCCATTCCCCTCCTTCGTGGAGTGTCTTTTGGTGCTCCCCTCTTCCCAGATAAGACTACAAAATCTTACGCATATTGCTCACTGCACAACATAACAGGAACACTGATTATTGTTCTAATCTGTGTTACTGCATTGCACTTCCGCATCACCCCGAGTGAGTTCCTTTCAATGTTTGCTTACACGTGCACTGCAACTGACGTTCAATCAATCCAGATTGTGCCTCTTGTACAGTCAGCTGGAAGCTGCCTTTTTGTCTGTGATCCGAATTAAGATGGGGACACAGAAGGTGGAATATATTAAACAAATGTACTTCCTACCATTCATTTATAATTCAATTTTCCCAAACCTTCGATAAGTATACTAATATCAATCACATTGATCAGGCTAGTTTAATAACCTTCATTTTCTTGCCATACCAAGTTACTTCCCGGCCAATTGGTTATAAGTCCATTTACTGGCTCAAGAAACAAATGATTAGCATATAGTTCATGAATGTTAGGTCAAATAAAACATACCATTCTGTTGAATATTGCGATTTTGGTTCAGGAACTAAGCACCCAAATCCACTCATTTTAATCCATCTGTGAGGGAGACCATTTTGCCCCTTGTTGACGACTAAATATCTATACCAATTTCCCAGTAAAAAACTTGATTAGTCATTCATACAAGACCAAATATATGTAAAAATACAACTGATGACTTTGTTTGGAAAAATAAAACAAAAGCAAAACAATGAAAAAAAAATAATAAAACCGGGAATAAAACATGTTAAGTATTCATTTTTAATTTGGAGTTCTTGATTGTAAAACACCATGAGTGTATAATAATACTTTGAGTACAGGGCCAGCTCAATACCAATTATTGCCATCCGCATTCTCCCTTCCCTATTTCCAGGATTTTTCTTTGTTTAGCAATAGCTTTATTTTGTACTATAGTACTGCTGTAATTCCTTATTTATCTCTGTTCAATGGAGACCAGAACCCCAGCGATAGAGTAGACAACCCCAATGGAATACAGGCGCTGGGGTGCTGTTCATTTTAGTCAGAAAGGACAAAATAAGAGTCGCTACGCATGAATTAAATTGTCTCTCTCTGCCCCCGCTCTTAGTGTGGTAAAATTTAAGCGTGACAGAAAAGAAGCTTGGCAAACAATAGTTGACTAATAATAATGAATTGCGGCCACAAATGTACATTTTATGTAAGGCGGGTCAGAACAGCACACGTCCCAACAAAGGGGCCTTCTGTTAGTCCTCGCTTGCAGCAATAAGGGAATAGAGATAATGGATCGCAGCCGCACGATAGGCCTTAAAAAAGTATGCCGTCCCTGCTTGCAGCAATATGTTATGGGGATAATGGATCGCGGCCAAACAAGTGTAGTTGACTTTTTGGTGAACAGAAAAGCAAAAAAGAGCCGCCAGGTCTGACAAAAATGTGCTCTGCAGGACCCCGGTCTCAGCAATATGTGATCAAGGATAATGGGGGATATTTTTCAGCTTGTTTCTTAAGCCACAAAGTGTAAAGCATAAAGTAGGGAGGGATTACAGTATACCACTTTATTTCACAGTTTTTTGTTGAAGAAAATAAAAACAAAACCCAAACTCCTTCTCCCCATTCTCTTCCCATTTCCCCTTCAAAACAACTGTTAACAATAGAAAAAGTAAGACAAGGCAGTGATTCAATTCCAAATTAACAACATTCTGAACTAATTTTTAACAGGTTTTAACCCTCAAAATACAACTGCTGTTAAAAAGTATTATTGAAAAGAAAAAAATCCACACATTTTATAAAGGGGCACTACATTAAGATAAAGTTTCCTACGGCATTCGACAATTTATTTCGTAGTTTATCCAATAGTTGAAAAAGGACAAAAGTTGCTTTAACCACGGTAGGTACGATGGAACTAACTCTGATCTCAAATGGGAAAGTATGAGTCTGCTTGCTAAAAATATATTGAGAAGTCATTGATACAAATACCCGTTTGTTATACTAAAGTAAGTACAAATGCTTAGATAATGTGGCATTATAATATGAATCTAATTGAGAATGTCCTAATTGAAACCAAGGTGTAGCCAATACTGGTATCGGTACTATAAATTGAGGCTGGTGTCACCACCAATACTCAATATTGGTACTCTCCCATTCCAATTATTTTCTTAAGACTGTTCGAAGTGTAGGTTTACTTTAGATTAAATATAAATGTGATTTGTTTTCCATGTTGGGAACAAATCATAACAAGATAAACAACTGTCATTTGCTATCCTCTGTACACGTTTGTCCCAGGCATAATGCCAAAATATTTGTATTCTGTTTTTTACAAGACTTTGTAGGGCAAATATTTTTGTGCAAGCTAAGAACAAAGATCATTTATGCCATCTGAGACGATGATAAAACTGACACCGTGGGTCCACCGGGTTGACCCTTACCTTCAAAGGAAGACATGGGTTCTAGAATTCCAAACTGCTTAAGAACCGCCATGAAGAGTATGATGACCACGCCAATGGCAAACAGCTCCATCCCTTGGATTCCCATTATTATGTAGTCCAGGCCAAACAAATGAAAGCCGGAACGGAAACAGGTCAGCGCAAGCCGGGGCCGAAAGGTAAAACGGGCCTGGGACTCGGACCTTCAGACCCTCAGCCCCAACAGGTGGAACGCGCCATGGGTTTGTATCCCAGCCACCATGAAAAGCAGGCCAACAAGCTGCTCGGAATGTCAACAGCGAAGTCGAAGTGGAAACAACGTGAACGCCGACATATATGGAAAATCTCCCACTGCCGATCCGGGAGGCCAGGAGCAGGCTGTTTATTACGCGCATTAAAGGAAATGATTCAAGCTGCTTTACTTGACATTCCCGCTGACCCTCTTCAGGCAAATGGCAATTATTAGTTCTCACGTCATTGCTTTGCACTAAATTACACGATGGGTTCAACTCGGGATGCTCTAGAGGAGAAGTTTGGCGTCGTGATCATTACGACTTTTGAATCCAGAACTCCACCAATAGTTTGGAGAAAGTCCATCTGTGCAGTGTCAGCTTTGTTATGCATTTGACAAAATAAAAAATATGTCATCCCATCATTTGCTAGAGAGGCGCCAAGCCAAAAAGCCACAGAACACACACAGCTTGTCTCCGCAGCTGCTGCACACTGCAATTCCGTGGCAGTGTAGTTAGTAGTTCAAAGGAAAATTGCATTCAAGCAAAGGAAAGGATAACAAAGACGTCCTCGTCCTACTTTGATTCTTGAATTCGTACCAAAAAAACTCAGTTTTCAGACTCTTCTGGTGTCCACGTCCGATTCCAGATCTAGTTTAAGAAAAGTCAAGGAAGAAACTTAATAGTCCTTGAAGGGATACCCCATAAACGCTGCTCCGCCCACTGCACACCTCGAGGTATAAAAGGATATTGTCCGATGCAATTCATACCCCTGGCTACCCCTACTCCCTTTCCTCTGCCGTCTCCTCCCTCTCTGTCTGATATGCTTTTAAACCCTCAGCACGCCGCCCCCTCCTCGCATCTCCTCTGTCATTCCGCAACTTTGCTCAATCGCACAAATTTTACCACACAGATTCCTTATTTCCAATCTTGTGACTCAGATATTGTAAATGCAAAACATTCAACAGCTTTCCACAGCTCGGGGGGAGCTTCGTCTTAAAAGGTTGACTGAATACTCTGCAGTTGCTAATGCATCAAGGTGGGGATAGGGTGTGTACGTATTAATGCACTGACTTGGTTGAAGAAAGGAGATACAAAAGGGGAATCCAGAATCAGCAGAATCGATACCATTGTGGTCAGCCAGCGATTTGGAGTTCCCTACTAAAGAAAATCTCATCTTCTTTGCACTTAGGCAGAAAAAAATAGCACCATCACGTCAAGCCTTGTTTCTAGCAACTATGCATAGGTATCAATCTGTAAGAGAGCGTTATACTGTCAGTCTCCGGGCATGGTCGCTTCAAGGTCCGTTTAGATTTAGAGAATGGGAGTGGATCAAGTAACGGGCACCTAAGATGTTTGTGTGTCAGGGAAAAAGACAGAGTGTGTGTGTTTGTTTGAGTAGCCATTAGAACACTAACAGGTTTTTAAAAGGAGAGCTGTCTTCCTCCACTGCTGACACGACGGTCAGGAAGACCCATAGAAATTGCACTACATCTCACCGCAAGTACAATCCTTCCAAAATATATGCTGAGTAGGCCTAATTCCTCACATGGATCGGCTCCCCACGTTTTAGATATACTGTTAAACTGCTCTGAGTTTTTATAAATGTAAAAGTAGTTTATTTTTGCTGGATGGGCTCGGATCCATCCAGCCAAGGTCAATTAGACAAGGGTGAGACATCAGGATCAATGTAGTTGCTGTCTCTTAATCGAGCATCAGTACACAAACAAGAGTGCAGGCAGGTGTCCAAAGCTAAGGTCAGGAGATCTTTAATGCCTCTCAGTGGCGAGCAGTGCTGGAAATACAGCCGTTATAAAAACAATGTTACGTAACGGTGTTTTATTTTCAGTAAGAGGGTAATCCAACTACTTATTTTTTCTGTACAACGCCGTTCCCAGAGGTTAAAGGCGGTGTGTTATTTGGCTGCAGGTTCAAATTTGGTGGCAGGTACCCGCACACCTGACGCTGTTTTCAGAAGCGTGGTTTTCTGCTCTTGTCCGTGTGGTTTACGCCACGCCTTAGGGATCATATCACCACTCAAAATATCGTCTACCATATAGTTAGATAGTGATATAGTGATATATATATATATATATATATATATATATCACTATATCACTATATATATATATATATATATACACACAAATATAGTATTTACTAATACATCGAAAGAAAAGGCGGCTGAGGGCTGAGTGAGTAAAAAAAAAATAGGAGCCAGATATTTGACAGCACCCCGACTCTTTGAGCCGGTTCGTGGAAGTGAACGAAGGGAGCCTGCTCCCCACGAAACAACAGCCGTTTCTCTTTGAGACACCTTTCTTTCTCATGTTTGGTCAATATGCATTTTTGGGGGGGATTCTGTGTTGTTGACTTCAAAATTGCTTTATTATATTTGGTAGATTTCAAAACATTTTAATTATGTTTACTGTATATTTCAGTGTTAAAGGATGTTGTTTTATTATTTTCTTTTTTTATCTCTCTGTTTCCTTTTATTATTCTATTTTTTCTTTTATTTCCCATTTTGACTACCAACAACAGGTGTTGCAACACATTGGTTGGGTTGACTGGGGGGCTGGGAATCCCCTCCTCTATATCAATCTCTCAGACAGAGTCAAAAATGTGGGTCTGTTCTTGACTCTAGCCGCCTCACACTAATGGGATATGCCTCCGGTATATACATACTGTACATACATATTTAAATACAGTACACACAACTTCAGGGGTGGGAAGTGACGAGTTTGACAGCTGCTCTTTCACTAGTATCGGCTTGTAAAACCATGGGATACCCGTTGTCACCTCAGATGCAGAAAAGTCGTATATTGAGACATGAAGTCAAGGCTTGAATTCCTGCCTGGAGAACTGTAATGCAACCCCCCAGGGAGCGGTTTTAAACAAAACGGCAGTTGTGTGAACGGCCAAAGACCCAGTTCATTGTTGCATTTTCGAATCAAGATGAAAATGACATAGAAAAATTGATTTATTTATTGCATTTGTTTAATTTTATCAAAGCAATGAAACATAATGCTATTCATTAATGTTTGAAATAAGGTAAACTTGAGGCAGTAGTCTACAACAGAGTAGTCACGTGGTGCATCTTTCTCCACAGAATGTGCTGCATTTAACTCATATATTAATATAGCTGATATACCCACAGTATATGTTGCATTTATCAAGAGCCTTATGTAAGACTTTGTTGGGGTTTTTTGGTCCAAAATGGCTTTTTATTTTTTGTTGCCGATCCCTGCCCTACCCTTTAAGAACACTCTAGAAGAACACCTAACAGGTCATTGCAAATTTACAGGATATGTGATTTCCAACTGGAATGAAAAATCATTGACATGATCAGTGACTTAATTTTACAGTTTCATTCCAGCGTCCGTTGCTATTGTGTAGTAATACAAAATGTTTAGACCCACTATGCTACGGACTGGGTGGACTTGGTTTTGAGAAAGTAAATGAGACCCAGTTCCTACCTGAGCGGTGGTACTTGGATGCACCGTGTCCACAGTGAGAGAGACAGCTGGACCTGGAAAGACGCCTGCGGGCCTCCACAGAAAACGTGGCCATCACAGCTCCCATTATGTCTCAAAAAAACAAGGACTTGTTCCGAACCGAGCTTTAACAATTTTTAAAACAAGAACCAAGGGACTGTGGTGCTAACCAGCTGGATGAGTGGAGGGGAAAATACTCTAGGTCTCAAAGTGAGAAGTTGAATTTCCCTAGCAGGTGCTTAGAATGAGAGGATAAATGGGGTGCACACACTCACCTCTGTCGGTGAGACCACATTTAAAAATCTGTTTGAGCCTGGAACAGAGCGAGGGATCATCGAGTAGCCATACACAGCTTGTGACCTTTCACATCACACGCTGCCTCACACCTCCGCATAGCTCTCCGTGCCTTCTTTATGGCACTTCCTCTCCTTTGAACTCACGTGTAGTACATGTACTTTCCAAAATACATAGATGAGATGAAGTCACACAACTTCCAGTATCTAAACCATAAATGATGCTAAGCCTCAACTATGAACCCTTTTCCAGCCTACGTCATCACTGGATCACCACAGGATGTGTGCAAATTGTTGACCCTAAATCCATTTTAAACAACTCTGACTTCACTTAGATACTTGGCCCTAGAACCCAAAACACAGTGTTATCCTTCTCAGGCTGGTGCAATTTCCGAAGCCAGGGTTAGATTCAGTGCTTGTTGAACCTTCTTGGTGAAATGGACCCCAGGTCGGTGTCTTGTTTTAGTTCTTTGTGCCTTAATTTTGGAGCCTGTGTTTTGTATTGTTTTGTTATGTTTTGTTTTGGTCGAGTGAGTTTTGTTTTTTACTTTGGACCCTGTTTTAAATTTAAAAAAAAAACATTGATTTTTCAATTTTACCTATGTCTCCCTATTCCTGCTTTCTCTCACTTGAGTCCACCATCACAATTCCAGACAGGTACATGTCTGTAAAGCAGTATACCAAGTTTCATTTTGTACCTTTGGTCCATTTTTCAAAATCAGGATGTATTCTTTTTAAAACTTAAAGGAAAAAAAAACTTAACGTGTACTTGAAATACTGCTGTTTAATAAACAATGAAAGTTTGATGGCATTTCAATTAAATCAAGTGTTGTGTGTTACTTGTGGTCAATAAGTTGTTGAAACCTACCTTTTCAAGTTACTCGCAAGTCACAATGTTAGACAATGCCAGTATTGGCTGCCCTCTGGTGGATGTTTAACAATCAGGACTTAGGAGTATGAGGGTAATAACTGCTGTTTTACGTCATTCATTAAATAGTCAATCAAGTCAAGTCAAGTCAAGTCATATTTATTCGTATAGCCCTTAATCACAAAGAGTCTCGAAGAGCGGCACAGACCACAGATTATTGCAAACCACAGACTATTATTACACCATCCCCTGATCTAAAACCTACACGAGGGCAAGTAAAAACTCAAAAACCTCAACATGAAGAAAATGAGGAAACCTTGAGAAGAGACCGCACATGAGGTAAATACAATATTAAGGAAAGTTTATTGTGTTGTTAGGTTGTTCTTTAAAAACATCAGCCATGTTTTCCAGCATGAAGAAAACTGTATCTAATAATGGTTTCTATCGGGTCAGTAGTGATGACTATTCAATAGGTTTAGTATTAGTATCAAACGAAAAAATTAATAATCTTGAAAATTCCTAACTTTGCTGCAAAAGTATATTGGCATTAAATATGCCATCGTCTCCTTAACCATGGAAAATTGGTATTGGGCCAGAAATTATATCGGTCCATATCTATTTGTTTTTATATAAGAGAACTCTTTTATGTGCCAATAAAACAAACGTTTTATTGTTTTGCATTAACCTTTTTATTTTAATTTTACAATTAAAAAAGGCTAGAAAGGTGAATTTGAATATTGTTTTGAGATATTGGCATTAGCAAATATTGATCAGCAGGTGTTACCTTTTAAAAGGATTGAAGATCAGAGATAGGGCAGAAGGTCAGTTAAACTTTAATATTCATCAACCATCAAACAGCAGTTAATGTTTTATTTTTCTTAAATGTCATAAACAGTCATTAAGAAGTGGTAGAGGTAAGATCAGGCCTAAAAAATTCAGCCCAACCCGACCCGAGTCGCGGGTAGATAAACCCTGATCCGCCCAAACCCAACAAATTAACTTGATTTGATAACTGAGCCCGAAATAAACACAAATCTTTAAATTGCTGCCAAAATAAACACGAAGATTTTTTTTTCGGCCGACTGTGTGTTTTAGCTGAACTATGCAGCTTGGGGTTGACTTGTGCCGAGCCCCTCAACTCAAGTGTGCACTGCAATGCAGCGCCAAAATGAAGGGTTTGGCGCCGAAGCGAAAGTGAAACTGAACGAAACGGCACAGAAAGAAAAAAATCATATAATGTAGGTTAGAAAAAAATAGAAAGAAAGTTTGTAAAGCTTGTAAGCTATTGGCAGGAAGCAGAAATGACATCTAATGTGAGGGAGGTGGAAGGAGGAAGCGGCACGTATTTTACCCCAATACTGATTAATGAAGATTTCTTTAATTTTAGAGATTTTGAGTTAAACGGATAGTTTGGTAAGCATTTTCTTTATCTAAATAATAAATTGAGTAAAAGTTATAGCATGAGAGATAATGATTTACATTTTCGGGTTTGGTTCGGGCCCAGGCCCTGGGCCCAAGATCTTACCTCTAACAAGTGGTATTCACTGCAAATACTTTTGGATAGATAGGTGTTCATTTGTTATCAATGCATCAACGTGACTGACTGCACACTTCTTCAGTTATCGCTTATAAATGCTAGAATAGTTGCGGAAAACGATTTAACAATGAATTAATCAAGGAACAACAACGACAATAATTCATCTCTGTGCTACCAAACAAGCAAAACTTTAAACTGTGACGTCTGTTTAGGATGGGCGAATCGATTCAAATGTCAATATTATCGATACTAAGTGAGTAATTTGATTGGTTTAATACTACGGTCCTAAAACCGAGTACCATTTTTACTAAAACTATAATAATCCTGTTAGTGTGTTTTAAGATTATACATACATTATAACTTTTCAATTTAATCCAATTGTGGTGACACCTGATCTCCACAACTGAATTTATTTTCAAAATATTGTGCAACAAAAGATTTTATATTTGCCATGCAGACTTTGTTATATTTGTGTTTTCATTACATTACTGCTTTTTTTGCTCTCATGATTTTTGTTCTGAATCCGTTATTATTGCTATTATCGCCCACCCCTACCGTCTGTACAGCGTGTTATCGAGAAAAGGCACAGATTAATAATGTAATAGCAACCGTGTGGTTTATTATTAAACTGTATTCAAGGACAAAGATTCAGTAGCTCAAATGTACCTACTACTGTACTGCATACTCTTCCTGAACCCATGTAATACCTCTGTTAAACACAGGGAGGAGTCGAATATTAAAAACAGAGTGGGTCATGTCCTGATAAATTATGGGCAAGGAACATAATTTATGTCTTTAAAACAATGTTCATTAAAATGTGTTATCATTCAAAATGCAGGAATTTTCTCTTATCCAATTCATCAAATCAAATTATGCTAATTGTTCTTAATTAGTGATCATTTTGCTCATTTAGTTTCAATATCCATAATGTTCCATAATGTAGCATGTAGTGAAATGCGACATTGTAACAAGTTGATGGAAAATGACAAAGAAAATTGGACAATAAAATAAAATAACTCATCATCAAATACTACCTTATTTTACGAATTTAAGATCAAAGACGAATGTACTTTCTCTTACTGATGCTTTACAGCACCATATAGAATAGAATAGAATAGAATAGAATAGAATAGAATAGAATAGAATAGAATAGAATAGAATATACATTTATTGTCATTGTTACAAAATGGGTTAACATATTGTGATAACCAAATTGGGCATGACACTCCAGTTTCACACATTCACAGTGAGGTAAAAAAGCCGAGAAGATAAAGGAACAGAGAAGATAAGATTATAAAACAAGGAGGATAAGGTTATAGTTATGATTTACACAATATTTACACAAGAATTGCCGGCATGTAGGATGTCACAAACAGTTTGGTATCGTAATACAGTTGATATCGTAAGGGTTTGTGCAATTATACATTTGGTGCAAAAATAGTAATCATAGTGCAAAAAAATATAGATTTTCAGTAGGGCCCCGGCAGCATAAGGCCAGTTGAAGATGTTCCGTCCATCTGTCAGCTAGCATATTATTGATTGGTCTATTTTCAGCATCTCGATAGATTGGTGGAATCAATAGAAGTATTCACATCAATATATGAATGAGTGAATGGCGGCCGGGCAGTTCAGTGGTTAGCGCGTGCATGGCACAGTTATGAGGTGGGATTTCAAATCCAGCTACCAGCCTACCTGTGTGGAGTTTGAATGTGCTCCCTGTGCTTGCGTTGGTTTCCTCCAGGCACTCCAGTTTCCTCCCACATTCCAAAAACATGCATGTCAGATTAATTGGCCGGTCCAAACTGTCACTAGGTGTGAATGAGCAAGTGAATTGTCTGTCTCTGTGTGCCCTGGGACGGTCTGCCAACCAGTTCAGGGTGTCCCTTGCCCACTGCCCGAAGATGGCTGGGATGTGCTCCAGCACCCCAGCAACCCCACTGAGGATAAGATGTGCAGATAATGGATAGATGAATGGATGGCTGGATGGATGAATGAATGAATTAATGAATTTAAAAAAACTATTCCTAACATGAGAGAAAAAAACAAAACAAAAAGACAAAAACAATGTTAACGTAACATGTGAACCGTTTTCGTACCACCCCAAGTGGCTCCCCAACATTTTTCTAGCCTAGTGCTAAATCTGCATAATTCATGTAAATTTATGGCGAGTTTTAAAAACATATATTTTTTTCAATTTCAAACCAACACTACCTTAAAAAGGTAAATACGACAAAGACTCAAAAAAAGCATATCAGCTTGCCTGTTTTCTTCTTGCTGCCTACCTTCTAGGTGTTCATTCTCTTAAGCTTGTGGAAGATTTATAATTTCCCCAACACCCCAAATATACCAGGAATTCGGCAGTTAATTATTAAGTAACTTCCCCCTGCTGTCACTTTGGCGTGACCTAGCCTCAGCCACATCCAGTATCTTGTGCAGCAATTCGGTGCACTTTTCCGAATCTATTGATCCGAGGTCAAACCAGGGGGTCTATTCGAAGATGCAGTGAACGTAATTTTTTCCATTTATCTACAACTCAGTTGGCATAGCCACACATTTTCATTAGGAGATTGTGCAACTGATTAAGCAAAAATGCCTCGGCCAGACTGGATTACTCTGCGCCAGAGGCAAGAACTTAAGCCCGACCCGACCCAATTTTCGAGTTTGGTTGAGTCTAAAATGTCAATCATTACATTTGGGTCGGGCCGGGCTTCTCTCTTGCCAGTCATTGTTCTTTGACTCTCTGCCTCTCTTACTGAATCTTAAAAATGTACTGTTGCTGTGATTTATAGTCGAATTTTCAACCGTCAAGATGACAGATGGCCCTAGAATGTTTCCTTCTTTGTTTGGGTTCATAGTATTATATGTTTAAAATGAAGTCCTTCTGTCCTGCTTCCCTGATTTTGTGTCCCACCTCGCACTACCAACCTGACACAAATCAGATCTAATAACGCTTGTGGTTTTGTGCTTTACCACACGCTAGACCTGAATTGAATTCATAACATCAGTGACTGTCATATTAAGAGCCATCCAATTCTTTCCAATACTTGATAGCAGACTGTGCAAACCCCAAAATCTATTTCAACCTTACTCTTATTGAGTGAAAACAGCTAGTGCTGTCTCCCACCCCCACCTCCTTTCATTCAATACACATCTCCATCTCAATGCTGCTATTTTTAGCCACTGGCCATTACAGTGGTGAGGACTCGCTGAAAACAAAGCCGAACCCTGTGGCACCCTAGAGATGGAATCACAGCGCGCCTGTACTTTGGACCACTGTGTGACTAGTGTAAGCTGTACTTCCAAGCATTGCAGCGTTTTTTTTTTTCTTAAATGATTTGCCCACAAGATGCACAAAAGAGACCCAAAGGAGTTAGAATGAAAGTTGAAACTGCCTGAAAAGAACATGTTGAAAGGAAATTCATTAACTGAAGGCTTAAGGATAGGTGTAGCATTGATTACTCAGAGGACCATACCAGCATAAGAAGTTATTTGGATTTTGAGCAGCTGCCCAAGTGAGATCCATTTGTATGTCTCGTATAGTTTTAAAGTCTCCTAAACACCAAACGGTCAAATCTGGCAATGGTTAAAAATACTGTCAGAGGTGGAAAACAAAATACTAAGGATTGGATTTAGTACTAATGTATAGAAAATGTTTGAAAAGAACATGTTGATGGAAAACTCATTAACTGAATGCTTCATGATGGGTGTAGTACTGATACCTCATAGGACCATACTACCATCAGAGAGATGTAGGGGTTCTAAGCATCGATTGAGATCCATTTGTAAGTAAGGGCAAATGAATGCAAATATCGATACCATCACTATTGAGGGAGTACTAGATTCAGATCAATACTATTGCCCTTGGATCTATAATGTCTTCCCATTTTAGCAATCACTATCATAATGTTGTTAGTGGGTCATAAGATTATACATGAATAATACATTTCAAATTTGATCCAATTATGTTTTTGAATTTTTTTGAAGTACTGACTTTATTTTCAAAATATTGTGCAATGGAAGGTATTTTAGTTGTCTCGATACCATGATATAGAGCACGTGTCTCCTTCGTGTTAGCTGCAAGTACCAGGTAGCACCTGAGTAGCTCGCCGACTGGTTCTGATAATAGCTCACCAGTTGATGGGTTGTAGTGATTTTCTAGAAAATGTGATTTTTAACTGGCATGAAAAACTCCTTGGCATAATCAGTGTCTTTGAAAACAATCTTTAAGTGGTTGACTTATTTTAAAAGTACTTCTAAGAATTACAACTTATTAGTAAGGTGATAATAATAATTAAAATAATAATAATAATAATAATAATGATAATATAATACAATAAAATACATCATATCATAGGGCAGCACGGCGGTGCAGTGGTTAGCGCATGAGCGGCACAATTTTAAGGTCTTTGGAATCTCCTGTGTGGGTTCAAATCCAGCTACTGGACTTCCTGTGCGGAGTTTGTATGTTCTTCCCGTGCACTCCGGTTTCCTCCCACATTCCAAAGACATGCATTTCAGGTGGATTGGCCGGTCCAAATTGTCCCTAGGTGTGAATGAGCGAGCGAGTTGTCTGTCCCTGTGTGCCCTTCGATTGGCTGGCAACCAGTTCAGAGTGTCCCCTGCCCACTGCCCGATGATTGCTGGGATGGGCTCCAGCACCCCTGCGACCCTACCGAGGATAAGCGGTGCAGCTGATGAGATGAGATATCATATCATATATCATATTCCAAAAACATGCATGTTAGGTTAATTGGCCAGTCCAAATTGTCCCTAAGTGTGACTGAGCGAGTGAGTTGACTGTCTCTGTGTGCCATGCGACTGGCTGGCAACTAGTTCAGGGTGTCCCATGCCCACTGCCCGAAGATTGCTGGGATGGGCTCCAGCACCCTCGCGACCCTACTGAGGATAAGCGGTGCAGATAATGGATGGACGGATGGATGGATGGATGGATGGATATCATATCATATCATATCATATCATATCATATCATATCATATCATATCATATCATATCATATCATAATATAAGTTGCAATTTTAGAAATACATTTCAAACTGGTAGTCATTTGCGCTAATCAGTAACAAATGTGTTATAGAGTATCTGTATTATTGTGACATTGCTGCTTTTTTAGTTTGGCTGTCTTGACTTTTGTTCTGAAAGTTTTTAAATAAATATTTATACTGTTCAAACTTGCATTGCCGTTATTTTATAGTAATATAACATTTTTAGTCCTCCATTCTTTGTTTTGGGTTTATCGTAAAATGTTAAATTAACTCAAGAGGTAGAGGTTCAATTATTAAACGATCATGATATTATCGAAGTATCGGTATGGAATTGGTAAAAGCAATAGTACCTTGTATTTGCCTGGGTGTGATTGATCCCAGCCATTCACAATATCGCCCACAGCTATTTGTAGGTTTGCAAATTTTAACAATCCACTGAACACCAAACGGTCAAATCTGACATGGGGAATAAATGCAGTCGAATCGATTATAATTAGAGCTGACGTAAACAAATTTGAAACAAAACAATTGTTCAACTTAACTCACATATTTAACCATTCCAAAATACATAACTATACAAAAAACCTTTAATAAAAATAGCTATGTTTGAAATCAGACTGGATTTTCTTGGACTAATAAATATGTGGTTTGAAGAATTAAAAAGCCTCCAGAGTGATCCCTGGGGATTTGAGTCGAAGCATTATACTGAGGTCAACAAGAAGTTTAGTAAATCAATTAATTCATCCATTTTTTTACTTTAGGTCACAGTTGTCGAGCTATCGAATATTCCTAGATCCTACAACACAAAACCAAGGTGGCATCTCTCTTACCTTTGTCCTGAGGCTGCGTACTAGCGATGATCCATTTGACCAGACAGCACTTCATCAGAGCTTTGCGGGAGAACCGAGGCTTCTGCCACTTCCTGGAATCCTTCCCTCGGCCCGGTGCGGGATCCACACCATTGGCGTCTCCCAGTAGGCTGCCGTCAACCACTTTACCGTCAGCCTGCAGGGAAAGAGCAGGGAACATTGTGGGTGCAAGGGAGAAACAGAGAGCATTCAAGTCAATATGGAAATGGAGAAGCCAAGGAGGTGAGTTTTGGAATGAAGGGAGCGAGGGTCTCAATAGTTAATTGTGGCGGTTGATTAACAAATAATTAGTATTTCATCTGCAGGCCATGTACTTTATATAGGGTCTAAGTTCTAAAGCAGAGGTGGGCAACGCGGTCCTCAAGGGCCGCATGTCCTGCATGTTTTCAAAGTTTTTTCTTCTTCAACTTTGGTGATACAAATAATCGGTTTGTTAGCAAGATGGCAGGAACTTGTTAACAGTCCTAGTGTAATCAGTTTTGGGACATAATTCCCTTGGCAGGGGGCTGACATCTCTTAAAGACATATTATGGGTGCTTTGAGGAACAGATTTCAAATATAGTCAATTTCTCTCTCCAGATGGGTACTTATCCAATCTGAAGAAGAGCAACGCAGACTCGAGCATTTTTAATAATTACAATCCCGTTTCTAACCTACCATTTTTAAGCAATGTTTTAGAAGAAATGTTTTAAATTCAGCTGAATTCTTCTTTTTTTTAAAAAAGAAGACAGCATTTTAGATAAATTTCAGTCTGCTTTAGGATCAATCACAGAACAGAGACCGCCCCTTTTAAATTATATCAACTATAATATGAATTTTAATAAACTTACAGTTCTCGTGCTACTGGAGCTCGGTACTGCCTTTGACACAGTATACAACAGGTTTTATTAAATAGACTCCTGGTGGACATCTCTTGTACTGTTTTAAACTTATTTTCTTCCTACCTAACGGGCCCACATTTTTTGGTTGGTATTGATGCATGTTCCTCAAGAACCCATGAAGTTTCATGTGCTGGTTTCTCAAAGTTCAATTTTAGGCCCATTACTTTTTAATCTGCATATGTTTCTCCTTCTGGCTGTCATTAAGAGACATGGAGTCAGTTTTCATAGTACCCAGCTATACATTGCCATGTCTCCTGATGAAATTATTCAGATATTAAGTCCTGGATGGCAGAGAACTTCCAACAGCTTAACCAGGACAAAACAGAGATCTTAGTCATTGGTCCTGAAAATCAGAAGAAGAAATCTTTACCAAAATAAAATATTTTAGACCTTCAGATTGCTTAAGAATCCTGGGTGGTATTTTCGATTCCGAGCTCAATTTTATTCCACATTAAAAATATAACTAAAATTGGGTTTTATTATTTCAAGAATATAGCCAGGGTCCACCCATTTCAGTCACTCCGGTCCCAACCTATGGAACAGTTTACCGGAGGACATCAGGTCTGCAGGGGACCCTTGATAATTTTAAGAGGAGGTTCAAGACCAACTTTTTAAATATGGCTTCAAACAGACTTTATTTATGACATGTTTAACTGCTAATCTTTTACAGTAAATCGTTATAAAAAATTCAATATTTAAAATTTTGGTTCTGCAGTTGTTTTTACTTCCATTCATGTACTTCAGTGTTTCCTCATTTGGGGGGCCAACACTGGTAGGGTGTGGTTCAACGGCTGAAAATCTTGAGGCCATCAGTTGCCATTCTTATTTGTGTAAATAGGTTCTGTTCCTCACAGGGTTAGTCTGTGCCTTGCCACAATCAGATTTTATTTTATTTCTATGACTATTTGTTATTTATTGTATTGTAATCATTGTGTTTGTATTAAATGTTTTTGGGTTGTTGGTTGGGGATAAAAGAGGGAATTTTATTGTCTTATTGTACGCTTGTATGTTTTTTTAGCGTGGCAATTTATTGTCCGAAAAATGCTTTACAAATAAAGGACCGGGTTTGCCCAATTCCGCTCTAAAGGAAACTTGTTATTGGAGATTTAGCACATTTGTAGTTTTTACTGGCGTGAACGTGTGGCTTTGCATCTAGTTTAGCAAGTTTGTGAATTTAGTATTCCTCAGTAGGCAACCCATTATTATGATATACCAAACGCAAATCTGGTCTTTTGCTAACAAAAGTGGATTAGCATAAAGAATTGCATAGACCAGGTCTAAGTGGTGGTGGTTAAATGCAATTATTTTGTATTTTTTTGTAAGAAGTGGGAAGGTTGATGAGCTACAACTTGATGCATAGCGTGGAATTACAATTGGCATCTCTTTACTGCCCGGCCTTAAGGATTACCTTAATTCATGGTGTGAGTGCTCTACCAGAAAGCTGAACGTCATCTCTAAAGGAATCTTGGGCCTTTTTGCTACAAATAGGTAATTTTGGAGGCGAATGAAGAGAGATTCAGGGCTTTGCCTTCACATATGGCTGCTGAATGTGAATGGATTAAGAAGTGGAGCTGCTTGAAATGATTGGGAGTTGGCTGCATTCCTATCAGTGAATGCTGCAAATGTTTTATTCTACTAGGAATTTCCTATTGTTAACAAAGTTGGATTCTTTTAGATAGATTGAAGGACAGATGGACGGACGGACCGACAGATAGTCAAGTCAAGTCATGTTTATTTTCATTGCCCTTAAACACAAAGAGTCTCAAAGGGCTGCACAGACCACAGATTATTGCAAACCACAGACTATTATGACATCATCACCTTATCTAAAACCTACATGAGGGCAAATAATACACAGATATTGTCAACATAAAATATAGGTTATTCATATGCTCTAGAATAGAAGTGTGTTTTAAGCTTAGATTTAAACATTTCCAATGAGGTTGCAGATTGAATCTCAGGGGGAAGAGTATTTCACAGCACCGGGGCCCGAATAGAGAACGCTCTCGAAACTGTGTATCTCTTCTTGGCTCTTGGGATCACTAGTAGACCAGCATTTTCAGAGCGAAGGCTCCGGACCGGAACATAGGGGGAAATTATATCTGAAAGATATGAGGGAGTAAGTCCATGCATAATTTTGTATACTACCAACAGAACCTTAAAATCACATCTTAAATCAACAGGGAGCTAGTGCAGGTTAGCTAAAATCAGGGTAATGTGTTCAAACTTTCTTGCCTTAGTTAAAAGCCTCTCTGCAGCATTTCGTACTAGCTGGATTTTGGGCTTCGGGGGACCGGAGAGTAGTGCATTACAGTAATCGAGACGGGAGGTATTAAACGCATGAATTATATAATATTATCTCCGCATCCGACTGAGACAGCATAGGGCGAATTTTAACAATGTTGCTAAAATGGGAAAAAGCTGTTCTAGTAATATTCTTAACATGTGTTTGAAAGGACAGATCGGGGTCAAATATGACACCTAATTTTTTGACTGAGTCACTCTGGGTGATATTACATTGTAAATGTTCAGAGCCGTTTTTGAGAACAAGTCATGGCATTTAAACAGCCAACAGGGTTGGGTTCAAAAACTGCCTTAAATAAAATTGCCGTCTTAAGCTTTTTTATACATGATTATGTGTAGTTTGGTTATAATTAATGCTATTACCATAGTCATAATATGGAGTATAGCTCTTCAGCACTGATACTTCCATCCATAATCATTATATATTTTTTCCTCACAATTAATTGGGTGGTCAGTAAAAAGTGCAAATAAAAGTACAGTCTGGTGGTATTCATGAATGTTCCAATTGTACATGTACAGTACAAGTTCATGCATTCACACGTGACAATAACATGTGCCTCCACGTGTGTACACTGACCAAGCACGGGTCAAATATCCCCTCCCGTCCTTAAATGTAATTAAACCCGCCTGGGGTACATTTCACATGGACGTGTTTTTTTCTTTTTCAGCTCCAATTAGCGCCGTGTAAAATCAATACACTGCATTCATATTCATTGCCTACAGCATCCGCAAACTATAACTCACTTGATATTTACCTTGCCATGTATACTAATTTTCCGCATATGCGTTCTCTTAATAATCCCACAAAGCTGAGTCTCACTGCTTTTACTTAGTAGACATAAGAAATACACAAACTAAATAAAATGCACGTACAAGTATTTAAGAAAGACAAAGTGGGGGTAATTATACCGCGAGCATAGACGTAACGGGCTATGTTGGTGACAAGAAAGCAAAGTATAACAGAAGAGCTAGGGAACAACATGAGGATTCCACTGCCATGCAAGGAGTTAGAAAGAAAGGGAGAGCAAGAAACAGCAGAGGGAGGTGTTGAAAGGTCTGCCGGCATTCCTGAAAGGAGCAAAGTCAATTACCATAATGAATCCCGGTCTTATCCAAGTAGAAGAGCAAAGGACGAGACAGAGGACAGAGCGGGCAGATGAAGATATGAAAATTCTTGTTTCACTCTCTGAAGGGAAACCGTGGTGTCAACGATCAATGGGGTTGCTTCAGGTCAGACATTTGACAGTTCTATTTGGTAGTCATATTATCTATATCAGTGTTTAGCAACTGGTGGGTCGCGAGCTGAAAGTGGGTCACAGACCTGTTTTCAGTAGATCACTGGCCTTTGCCTTGGCAAAAAATCCAAAGAATGGTAAAACATAACTGGGATTTACCCTGCAAATGCAAGTTGACACCCACCATTTCACACTAAAGAAGAAGACCGGGAACATGTAGAGAATAGCCAAAAGCAGGTAAAGCATAAAATATATAAGATAGGGTTTTTGTTAGATGGAAGACGAGGGTATTGAAGTAAAGCGTCATGGATTCCGTCAAAAAATACAGCTAATGGAGCATTAAAGGGAAAGTGTGTATTATTTGGCCACTAGATGTAACTGTTTGGTCTAGCACAACCAAAAAGCACATGGAAGGATACATACTACAAAGACTCAGTGTAGCCAGGTTATCGGTTATTAGTATCTACACTTTTGTGAATACAAGTTGGCCTAAGGTGTACAGGGATTACTACCCATAACTTCATAAGGAAAAGAATAGCACTAAAGTGAACTCAGATTCCTCTCTCTCTCTCTGTCTCTATCTCCCTCTCTTGACCTCAACTTTCTTCGTCATTGATTACCATTCTCAATTTTCATCCTTACAGCTGCAGTGACCTGTCTTGATTTCCCTCCTCTCACATCCCTCCCTCATCACTATTTAAACTCTCTGTCTCCTTAGCTCTGTGCTAGTTCATTGTCTTCTATGTCCTAAGCACTTGTTTTGTCTCAGTGTCCTGTTATTCCAGTGTACCTAAACCTTGTCCACTTATACGGATCAAGAGTACCACATAATGAACTCTTCAACTGTTTTCCATGCTGTTTGGACTTTCTGGAACACCGACCCTTTGCCTGCATCTTAGTCCACAATTGTTAAGCCGCTACCTGACACCTCTGCCTGGATAAAATACCACTATTTGATGCATTAATTAGTGTTTCCGCACTTTACTTCCACACCACCCTGAGTGAGTTCTTGACATACAATTGATAACTGGTTTTGCATACATTCCAAAATATCATTCAATCTTGTTCGAGAAGATTATATGAGAGTAAAGTCAAATAACAAGACACTGTGTGTGTGCACAATGCACACATTAATCCCACGTACCAAATATTTTAATTTGTTTATTCATCCATCCATCCAACCATTTTCTGGCCTGCTTATCAAAAACTAGGGACACGGAGGTGCTGGAGTTTATCCCAGCTATCTTCAGGCATTGGGGACACCCTGAACTGGTTGCCAGTGAGTCACAGGGCTCACTGAAACAGACCACCACACACTCTCACTCATACATAGGGGACGAATTGGAGACACAAATTGACCTGCCATGCATGACTAAGGAATTTGAGAGAAAACCGGGATGCCAGGAGGAAACTCCCACAGGCACGAGGAGAACATGCAAACTCTGCACGGAGAGGATGGTAGCTGGAATTGAACCCTGGACCTCCGCACCATGGGGCTGATGCGCTAACCACATAGCTGCTGTGCTGCCCCTTTGTTCATTTATTCCGTTCTTAATTTAGTCCCAGCAAAGGGGAGCAAAATTGGGTGGACGGGATCAAAAAAAGAATCCGGCTGTGACGTCCTCAAAGCGACAGCTGCAGGCAGGCAAAATGTTTTTAGCGCTGGGACATTCTTCATTCATTAGCAGTTTATTCACATATCAAGACCTAGTCCAGGGTAGGCAAACTTTTGTAGTCAGGTGCCACATTGGGTTTAAAAATTTGCCCGAAGACCTAGCTAGTTTTTCTCATTTATGAATACATACACATACAGACATGTTATATTTCTTTCTAGATTTGTTTTTTAATTACGTAGATTTGTTTCATCAAAATCATTTAGAAACACTCATAATTAAAGCCACTTTCTGTAGCCGGGGATCGTCGAGCCAAGGACCCCTCGCTTGGCCGCTACCCAGCTCTCTACGCACCAGACCCCTTTGGCCCCTCCTACAGGTGGTGAGTCCATGGGAATAGCGATCCATGTCGTCCCTTCGGGCTGTGCCCGGCCGGACCAGGCGCTCCCCAGCGGACCACACCTCCAGGCCTGGCTCCAGAAGGGGGCCCTGGTAACCCGTGTCTGGGCAAGGGAAATTGTGGTCCAATGTTATTTTTCTTCATAAAAGGGTCTTCTGATCTGCGTTTTGTCTGGCCCCTCACCTAGAACCTGTTTGCCATGGGTTACTCTACCAGGGGCTTAAAGCCCCTGACAACATAGCTCCTAGGATCATTGGGACACACAAACTCCTCCACCACCATAATGTAGCAGATGATGGAGGAGCCACTGCTCCTCCGCATTGAGAGGAGCCAGTTGAGGTGGCTCGGGCATCTGATAAGGATGCCTCCTGGACGCCTCCCTTGGGAGGTGTTCCGGGCATGTCCCACCGGCAGGAGGCCCCGGGGGCGACCCAGGACACGCTGGAGAGACTATTTCCCTAGGCTGGCCTGGGAACGCCTCGGGATCCCGTCGGATGAGCTGGAGGAGGTAGCTGGGGATAGATTCCCTTTTAAGGCTGCTGCCCTGGCGAACCGACCCTGGATAAGCGTAAGACAATGGATGAATGGATGGATGGATGGATGGATGGATGGATGGATGGATGGATGGATGGATGGATGGATGGATGGATGGATGGATGGATGGATGGATGGATGGATAATTAAAGCGAACTATATTAGAGTCCTGTTTTATTTTGTTGTTGTATTTTTGTAGTATTTCTTTTTGTATTTCTGTGTTAGTATCTTGGTTCTATTAATATAGTCATAATTTTGGAGTGTTCATGTGGTAATATTTTACCATAGTTGTATTTTTGTAGTATGTCTGCAATAAGGTTTTTGTTGTAGTAGTTGTATTTGTTTTTGGTATGAAAGCAAAATAATATATTAGGTCCCTGTTTGAGGCAGTTGATTTGATATTTTATATTGAAGTATAACTATAGTTGTATTGTGGGAGTATTTTTGTATTGGTCTTTTATTAGTATTTTTGTAATACGATTTTTGTAGTATGTCTTTACTATTTTTGTAGCATTACTCGAGTTGTATTTCTGTAGTAAATTTTTTTGCATTTCTGTAGTTTGTTTGTAGTATTTCTGTAGTAGGGTTTTCTATGTATTTCTATAGGAGGATTTTGTAGTATTTCTATAGTTTTATTTTTGTCATACCTTGTTCGCAATTTTGTAGTATTTCTGGAGTTATATTTTTGTACTACTAGTGTAGTAGTTTTTTGTAGTATTTCTGGAGTAATTTTATATTAGTACTGTATTTTTAGAGTATTTCTGTAGTATTCATTATTTTCAGAATGAAAGCAAAATAATACGTAAGGTTTCTGTTTTCAAGCACTAAATTTGATATTTAGTTTTATCGTTATTTTGTAGTACTGTAGTTTATTATTTTGCGGTTAATGGGATCCAGAGAGAGAGCGAGAGAGAGAGAGAGAGAGAGAGAGGGAGAGAGAGAGAGAGAGAGAGAGAGAGAGAGAGAGAGAGAGAGAGAGAGAGAGAGAGAGAGAGAGAGAGAGAGAGAGAGAGAGAGGGGTAACATATAGAAAACAGTTTGGTTTCAAACGTAAACAGTACTTTAGATTGGTCAATGTTTTTTGCGGCTTTCATCAAAGCGGACTTGCAGACTTACCACCTGAAAGAGGGAGAAATAGGGAGAGAAAGAAAGAAGGAGAAAGGATAAACATTTCGGCCGGTGCATTGTTTAGGCGGCATGACAAAGGACAAAGGGGGCAAGACAGAAAGTCTTCTCAGTGAGATGCAGGGGAACGCAAAGCAGGTATCCGGTCACAATACAGTATGAAAGATGCTGTAATATGATTTGGCCAATCAGCATTCAAGTTTTTGAATCAAGGAGTGCTGGCCAATCGGCTTGAATCTTGGCTCCCCTCAGTGGTGCGGGATGAATTCTATCAATTTTTTTGTTTTATTTTATTTTTTATTTTTCCTGCGAAGGAGTGAACCAGCAATAACAGATAGTAGATACACCAAGGGAGGTACGGAGCAAAGTCAGTAAAAGCGTAGCATAAAAAGTGTCCCAGATGGCTACACTCCCTCGGCTTGATGATTTCAAATTGAAAGCTGCCACGACAAGTCGCAAGAATATACCCTTACTCTGCTGAACATTTCCTGCAGCTTTGTCCTATGGCGGCGCTTCTCTTTCGTAACGTTTGCACATTACTCATGGACATATACTACCACGTGCCCTTCATAGTAAAACCTATGTGCATATACCTCAGAGTAAACAGAGCAGAAAAAGTGCCTACCGCTGTGTCTTCGCTGTAAATAATACATTGCGAGATGCAGCGGGGTTGTCGCGTCACTTTTCCTTGACTCAAAGTGATTATTCCTGCCTACAGGACACAAAGACCAACAAACCAAAACTGAGATACTCTGCATGTCAGAAATGTCCCATTGATTTCGAGACATACGGACAGCATGGAAGTTGAATCCTGCGTACATCCATGAGAACTCATTTCTCTTCTTTTTTTATTTAAAGACCAGACGGTCTATACTGATTTGCAAGGTTAACGATTGGTATCTACACTATAGTAAAGAGGTGTGGGCCTAAAGTGTACAGGAGTTACTCTCCATAACTTCATAAGGTAGAGTGTAGAACTGCAGTGTCACAATCTTGCCCTCAGGTTCCTGTCTCTCTGTCTGTCTGTCTGTCTCTCGGTCCTCTGTCTCTGTCTCACGGCCTTAACTTATTTGGTCACCAGTCACAATTTACCTCCTCACAGCTGCAGTGACCTGTCTTGAATTCCCTTCTATCACATCCGTCCCTGATCACTAATTAAACTCTCCTTCTCCTTGGCTCTGTGCTAGTTTGTTGTCTTCCATGTCACATCACAAGCAGTCTTGTCTCAACGTGTTGTTATTCCAGTGTATCAAGCCCTTGTCTACCCTTACGGATCACAAGTACCAACTGACATGCTCCTGTACTGTTTCCCTTGCTGTTTATAAATGTTCTGCATTTATATAGCGCTTTTCAAGTCAAATTTACAATGTGCCTCTTGAACCCAAGACGAGCGCTCTACCTCCTGAGCTAATGCCGCCCCATTAGACTTTCTGGAACACCGACCACTTGCCTGCATCTTGGACCTGCGCAAAGTACCATATGGAAATCTTATGCATGTTATTAGTATTCATGCTAAGTTGCATATCACATGAAGAAATCTCTTAAAGTCCCTCAGGGGAAATTCCATTTTTCACCCAGTTACATGATTTAACACACATCACAGAGAGTAATTTCCATAGTCCTTAAGAATCTTTAGCATTTAATCCCAAACAGGAGGCCTCTGACAAATTGACATTTGATGGGAAAAAGCAAATGTGAATTGATGGATGGCGGAAAGGGAGACAGACAAGAGAGGGAAAAAAATGAATAATGCTGAGGGTGAACTTGAAAGTGGCGGCTGTGGTTATTACAGAGTAGAAAGGGAAAGAGTGTTAATGAAGAGGGGAGTGATGTAAAAATTGAGGGACATTACAGCATGAGAGCGTCCATTAATAAACGATGTGTTATTAGCATTCAGGAGGTCCAAGGCACATTACTCATTACTCATACCCCCTTTTTAGTCTTTCTGACAAATTTCCGAATCTACAAATCCATAGAATAAAACTAGGCTGTGCACTATTCTAGCATCACTCGTGTAGAGACACAAAACCATTTTTGGGTGGATTTCCCATTTTGGCATGGTCACTCGAGGATATACCTGATTACTTGAAAAAGATTCTGATCCGGCAAACCTGTTTTGACCTGACAGAGTCTTTCTGGGTAAGCTGCTGAGTCAGAAAAAACAAAAAATGGCACAATGAATGAATCAATAAATAAAGGCTTCTACTTTCCATGATTTTGACTATCGCGGGTCCTTTTTGGAGCGCAACCCCCGTGAAAAACGAGGGAATTAAAGTATATCAGTACAGTATATCCATTTGGCCTGTTCTCTACAAATTGCTACTTAAAACTTTAAATTGTCCAAATTATAAAAGTGTCTTAAGTTATTGTTTGCAGGGTTGGTCTGTAAAGCTTTTGCATGGGATTACCTTGGATTGCTTAAGTGTATGAATGAGTGAATGTTTTGCTGCAGAACAAAAGGGAGCAAAATGATGAGCTCGTGTTTATGTTGGAGAGCTGATACTATTTGTGTGCGGACAGCTTGCGCTCTCAGTCAGTGTGGCTGTCACCGCGAATCAGAGAGAGCGAAGGAAGCCTCGGTCCATATGGAACGAAATCTGCGTGTGTTTGTGAGTTTGTGCACTCTATTGACGTGCAAGCCCTCATGTGGAGGAAGAATTAATCCTCTCGGGGGCCCTCGGGGTGATAGAACAGCCTTGCTTCAATTATCCGCTCCTACTCACCAAGGAATGCGCATAGTATCCTGTCGGAGTGGGTCAAAACCTGTATCGATCGGGCCTGATCGACCGTTCATAACTGGACGTGTAAAACCTTCTGCGGCTTAATTGGCGACAGATTGATAGTTGTGAAGCTGCCATGGTTTGGCCCGTCACTCAGGAACACTTCTCAGTGCTACACAGGCTTTTTCGTGTCTCTTTACTGGGGGATTGGCAAATCGATCCAAATGTCGATATGACCAATACCAAGCGGGTACTTGCACCTGATCGATAGTATTATCCTTGGATCAATACTCCGCCCTGTCTCGGCAACTCTCTGAGTCTATGTCTGAGTGAGTGACTGACAGGCACACTTTTAGCTGCTTCCCCTTACTGGCCCCTTGTCGGCTTGCTGCGTTCTGCCTCCCAGGCAGAGGGGAGGGAAAGGACAGAATGAAAGAACAGGTAAATCCATCGCCCCACCCCTACCAAAATTACAGAGGCAAACAGGAAGCGCAATGGTGTGTGGACTGTTAAAGTGGTTCGCTACTGTGGCAACACCACAAATGTAAGTTAACACATGGAAAAAGGTCACACTAAAGAGATCAACAAGCTACAACTGAAATTGTAAGCATCTTTGTAAAATAAATCCCTTGTCACATTTGTAACACAGCCTAAATAGGGGTCTTAAACTCAATTTACTCAGGGGCACAATAAATCCTTTGATAAAAACAATTTACTGTTATCATAAATTCATCCATTCATCCATCCATCCATCCATCCACTGCTTATCCTCAGCAGGGGTAGTGGGGGTGCTGGAGCCCATTCCAGCTATTTTCGGGCAGTGGGCAGGGGACACCCTGAACTGGTTGTCAGTGTCAGCCAGTCACAGGGCACACAGAGACAGACAAGTCACTCGCTCATTTACACCTAGGGACAATTTTGATTGGCCAATTAACCTGACATGCATTTTTTTGGAATGTGGGAGAGAACCGGAGCACCCGGAGGAAACCCACACAAGCACGGGGAGAACATACAAACTCCACACAGGAGGTTCGATCTCATGACCACAGAACTGTGCTGCACACGCGCTGACTACTTTGCCGCCATGCTGCCCTGTTATAATGACAACAAATTGTATTTTATTATTCTATTCACTTCTAAATGTTAACCACTCATCCGCCGTGATATATATATATAGTATATTTAGCGTGTTTCTCTTGACTTTGTTTCTGAAGAATTTGTAATAGAATATTTATATCTTTATTATAATGCTAAAGTTTGTATTGTAGTTATTTAATAGAAAATACAGTTTAGTGCCTGAAATCTTAGTGCTATGTTGATTGTAATTAACAACCAACTCAATGTTAGATGTCAATTATTTAACGATAATGACATTTCCCAGCAAAAAGTATCAGTAACAGATCAGTATAAATCGATACCACCCCGTATTCTCTTGGATTGGATCAATACCGAAATTCTCAGCATCACCCGTCCCTAGTCTTTGCGAGCGATTCAAACCCCTAAATGCTGCCGATAGAATCAAAACAAAAAAACAGCTAAACATCCTTGCGACAAAGGTGTTTGATGGCCCAGCCTAGGTACAGTTACAGCCTGTTTAAAAATGCAAGGGGTCTAACTTTACGAATCACGCCACCTATTCAACAAGCAGCTCTATTGGACGCTGTGTGATCCGCAATGTGACGCCTGGCGACACGGTCTCACGATTTCTTTCAAATTGGGTGCGATGGTTCAGTTAGGTTAGGGTGTGTGTGTTGTATCCGAACCAGCCTCCGAGTTGTGTATCGCTGCTCTAATTGGTGTACTCTCGACTCCTCTAAAGGCAAAGTCCAGCACACAAACAAGTCTGAATGAATTAATGTATGAAGAGGTTATGCTGGTTTTGTTTCAGCATCTTTTTCTTCATGACCATTAGAACAGCCTAGAGCAGGGGTGGCGAACACGTGGCTCTAGAGCCGCATGCGGCTCTTGGCCAATAAGAATGCAGCTATTTGCTTCATCATATTTTCTATATACTGTGGCTCTTTGCCTTGTTGCATGTTTAGTTTTTGTTTTGTGTGTATTGAGGGTGGACACTTTCCTTGAAATCAACACAAGAACGATACTTGTTTTATTAAAAGAAGAGGAGTGTGTTATGGGAAATAATATGTTTGTATTGTGTGTGGTCAGTGCGTGCTGTGGCTCTTTTGACTCTCACAGTTAAAAATTTCGGCTTTTTGTGTCAAACTTGTTTCCCACCCCTGGCCTAGAGGTAAGATCCCGGGCCTGGGCCCAAACCGGACACGGATTTCTGGCCGGGTTTGGGCTTAAAATTTCAATCAAAAGTCAGGCCAGTCAGGCTTTTGTCCTGCCGTTTTTTCCCCTCTTCATGGAAGATCTAAACAGCATGCTCTTACTTTTACTCAAGTAATTATTTGGATAAAGAAAATGCTTACCAAACTATCGCTTTAACTCAAAATCAATTAATCCAAATAACTTTTCCTCCTCTGTGTTGGGGCAAAAGTCACGCGGCTTCCTCCTTACACCTCCCTTACGACAGACGTAATTTGTGCTTCTTGCCATTAGCTCACAATCTTTTAAATCTTTCATTATTCTTTTGGCCAAATATTTCACTATTTGCAGTGAGTAATCTGCAGATCTCTGATTTTTTTTAAGTGTTGTTTTGTTTAGTTTCACTTTCGTCTGCTGCACGTCCCCAAGATGCGCACATCGGTGTCAAACTGTTCATTTAGGCGCCGCACTTGCTGTACACACTTGATTTAAGGGACTCTGCCCTATGTAAACTCCAAGCTGCGTAGTTCAGTGGAAATGCAAAGTTCGGCGCTCAAGTACGCACGGCCGGAGTAAAGCTTTATGTTTACTTTGGTGGCAAAATAAAGCTTTGGGTTTATTTCGGATTTTTTATCAAGTCATGAAAATTCGTCGTTTTTTGGCGAGTTCAAGTTTACATACCCGCACCTCGGATCGGGTCGGGCTGAATTTTTTAGGCCCGATCTGACCTTTAGAACAGTTAAAAAATATCCTGAGAGATGAGAATGTGGAATGGGCAGAGTCTTTTTTCCTGATTGATGAGTGTAAAGTTCAGTGGACACTCAAAATAAGGAGAGCAAACATCAATGAAATTTAAATTTGCAAGAAGAACCGGGAAGCGAGCCTTTCTTTATTTAAATTTCCTAGCTTACAATAACAGATCCACCCTTAAGTGTGTGGAAATCAAAGAACAACAACCTCATGGGCCGATAGTGACAAATATGTAAACAGTCTATAAAAGTCAAAACAAAAAACAACGGTGCACAATAATGAACTGGCAACATATGCAATCCCCTTTGCAGGTGTCCAAACACCTAAGCTTCTTGTTTGGTGTGCATCCATGCCCACGCATGAGGACGCCTGGTCTTAGGACAGGGGTGGCCAACCAAGGCCTTGAGAACCGAATCCCTGTATGTTTTCTGAGTTTTTCTGCTCAAATTCAGGTGAAAATGAGTTGATAATTTGAGTTACATGAGTTGGGAAAAGAAACCTCTAAAACATGCAGGACATGCGTGTCTCAAAGACTGGGTTGGCCACCCCGGTCTTAGCAGGTTAACAACAGAATGAACTTATCGCTGATGGATTTACAGCCTGGTTGCTGGATACATCTAAAGGACAAGGAGTTCCAAAAGTCCTAGACACATGTAAAGTTCCCATATCTCCTCAACTATGAATGGTGGTAAGATTAAAAGTTGGGCCATTTTAAAGCTAATTCCATTGAGTTTTTTTAAGAGTATTGCTTTTTTTTTTTTTTTTCAGACACAAAAGCGTTTTGTGTGCTTGAATTTGCTTCGTGATCCCTTTGGTTGCGCTGGAAAAAGTGGCTGGGTTTAGGTGGTTCTGGGCTTACCCGCTGAGGCTGCTGCCCTTGAAAAGCGTAAGGTGGGATGGATGAAGGGATGGACGAATGTGCAGAATTTCAATATGAATAAATACAATATTGCCATGATAGACTGACCACATTGAGTAGTTTACGCATCTGGCTCCTGATTTGATGATAGCATTCGATTATCATGTGATCAGATCGGTACAACCCATATTAAAAGCGCAATTTGTGTTGAATACTTGTGTCAGAATCGCTGGCGATTTATTTTGATCTTGACAAAAAAGCCATACCTGCTATAGATACCATATATGGGTTTGTCCTGATACTGGATCAGCATATTGTGCCGTTTAGCTTTCTATGTGGTGACACCGCAGATCACCGACTTATTTTATTTATTTTAGGACAACAATCTGTCTTTTTGGCTCAGCACATTGAGTTTAATCAGGCTCACACAAACACAAACACACAATCACATACAGGGCAGACGTAAGAGGATGCACTCATGCTTGGCTTTAGTTCTTTGAGGGCATATCGAATGGAAACACATTTGACGACGATGCTCCTGTTGTTGAAAGAAAAGCTAACTGGTAGTGTCAAACAAAAATGAACATTGTTATGAATGAATGGCATTTGCCAACAAATTCTTTACGCATTCACATTTCAATTGCATTTTATAACTGTAGAGGGAGCCTGAAAGGCAGAGTTCAATGTTTGGAGGCTATAAACAAGGAGTCTTCTTACATAATATAATTTGTTAGTCAGTGATCCCAATGGGTTCACTCATAAAATACATTTTGCATTTTCTTAAAATTTTGTTCTGTCTTTTGACTATGTTGTTCTTTTTCTTTTGTACAAGACTACTGAGTGATATAATTGCAATAATGGGAAGGGTGGTTTGTTAATTTTGTCATGTGATGTTCTTAGCACTGAGCCTGACAAGAAAAATGAAATGAGAAATCAAATGCCATACTGCATTCATGAATAGGACAGGTTCTATTGAATTCAGAGGTTTCAAACATAATTTATTTGGGGGCTATCGGAGATGGGGTCTGGGTGAGGTCCGGCCGGCCAAATCAAGTTTTCCGCAAAACGGTTCTGATATAAAGATTCCACTCTTCTCAAGTATTGTTTTTTTTTTTTTTTTTTTTTTATAAATTCCTAACACAAAAGAAGATCTAAAAATAAAAATAAGCATTTATTAATTTTCATATTCATTCTTAATCAATCAGTAATAGATTGAGACATAATCAGTTAGGGCTGCAATTTAAAGTGTGTACTATTCAGCGCCACTTAGTGGAAAAAAAAAACCGTCATTCATGAAAAAAAAGTGATTAATTAATCAGCAAAAATACGACATATGACAACGTGTGCTTTTAACAATAAAAATGAAACCTTGCTCAATGATATTTCCATACCTGTCAATCTGTACGATTTGCCGTACAAAGTACGTTTATTATGCATTTTAAGACGCGGAAATTTGTACGGAAAAATGCAAATTTGTCAATTATGGGTACCGTCCGGTATACACCGACTTGACTATCACGAAACGGCAAATCAATCAAGTCAAACGAGTTCGCCGCGGTAGCCTCTATCTCAGTATTGTTTTTCTCGTTGCAAACGAAGCGAGCGGTTTGATGCAACTGTGCGAATGCGTCTACCGCCTGGGGATTTCCCATTATGCATCATTCTGATCACACGTGAACAAAGCGAAAGCAGAGCAGTATGCCTACATTACAACATAGTTTTGAATTTTCTTTGTATACAATCATCAAGTCGCAATGGCCGAACCTGAAATAAAACGCCATAAGTCATTCTGATCTGAAAACAACAGGCGGTGTTGATTGAGTAAATTTGAAATACATGTGGTCTTAAAAAACATTGTCATGTGGTAGTTGTGTAGTGAAAGGAAGTCCGTCTCTTTTTAGAGAACCGTCTTTTTTGGCTCAACTCAATAAAGAGAGCCGGCTCTCAAACGGCTTTGATGCATTATATTACGAATTATTATGTTGTATAAAGAAGTTAAGAAAAAAAGGAAGTATAAAAGGAGAAAATGAAAAAAAGACAGGTATTATTCTACTTAATTATATTTGCATGTATTTTCTCCTTCTACAGTGAACGGCCAAGATATTTAATTTTGAACTTTTTTTTATAATAAACCTCATTCATGTCGAGCAACTCAGTATCTCACAACAAAATGTTATTTATTAACAATATATATGATATAACGAAACACATGTACAATATAACATGTTAAACTACATAAATAAACACGTTTGAAAAAAAATTATGGTGTAAGATTTTTTTGTATTTTGTAAGGGAAAATACGACAGTTTTTAAGGGCATGGAGCCGTGGAGGTTGATAGGTATGTATTTCAAAAGTTTCCAACAATATGAATTTGAGACGGTGGTGAAGAGAGTGATAATATTTACACATTCAAGTTACAACTGCATGAAAATTTCGTTTTTAAAGAAAGGTTATTACGAAAAAATAGAATGTTTTGAAAATACTTTCAATTTTCCGACGACTCTCATTGAAGGAGCTGTACATATCTTGCCTTAAATTCATGATTGCAAGCTAAGTCCGCTAATTCATAATGCTCGTGCAAGTATGTGCATTTATTAGACACGCTCAAATAAACTCATTTTTTTCATGTTCCTTGGAGTTCGGTTTGGCATTTGGACTGTACTCGAAGACCTATTATTAATGTCACCATTTTCATGCTACACATACAAAAAAAAAACATGGGGACAAGCATGACGTCACTCCCCTGCACTCTCTCCAGTCCCCATTCATCGAATCGAATGTTAGTTAATAACCGTAAGATAAAAGCAGATAGGAACAGTAAAAAATAAAGTATAAGGTCTCATTGAACTCAGACATCATTAAGATATGCTTAATACAGAAAATAGTTTACTTTCAAATGTTAAGGGCACCTCAAACGACGCACCTGCCTTTAAATAATTCAAAACTGAATTTATAAAATTAAAAAATATCCTCCATCAAACCGATTTGTGGTGTAAAAAAAAGTTCCTTCCGGTAGACACAATAATTGATGAGAACTATATCGGTGTGTGCCAACAAAGAAAGTGCTCATGCGCCTCTCTCCACATAATCATCATCAATGACTGGAAAAGCTCCTCCTCATCACACGGCGCTTATTCCCAACACTGAGCTTTGCAGACATTAAGTGCATTGTCTAAGAACCCCCTGCATGTGACAGTTCATGTAATTTATGTGTCTTATTGCATTTTTGTGGCGTGTAGGGAGTCACTGTTTGTTGCCACTGAACGGGGACGTTTTTAATTCCCGGCAGTTTGCAAAAAAAGTCACTTTGCACTGTTGCAGATTTTACACTAGTCGAAATTTTCCATAAGATACACTCTCTGTTTTCTCTGTATATCTTTTTGAAGTCAAAAGTGAAAAAAGTGGACGTCGACGGAAAGGAGGAGAAGAGAAAGATGCCAAGTGACACTTGCTGGAAATCAAGCTTTGAGCGCAGTGGCGTCAAATGCACGCAATTACATAACTTATCCTCACGCGCCGACAAATGCTGAAGAAAGCAACACTTTGAAACAGAATAAAGTGCAAACGCCAACCATTACTTATGATTTCTCCGCATAAAAGGCGATTCTAAGCTTCTTACCTGCATGATGCTTGTTGGTGTTGCTTTTTCTCGGACGTCCTCTCCGCGCGCACCCAAACCTCCGACTGACGCTCAGGCGACGTGAATGTGAAGGAATGCAACGCGCTCCACTCGTGCGTTTGGTAAGTGAGAGATGAAGAGAGAGATAGAGAGAGGGAGAGAGAGGGAAGGGGTGTGTAGGTAGAGGACGAGAGGGGTATGCATGTGCAGATATTTAAGAGTGGGAGCCAAATGACACAGAAACGTGTAGTCAACAGGAGCGCTTGTAATGCGCAGAGATTGCAGCGGACACATCTGCAGAAGGAAGAGGGAGATAGAGGGGTCGAAATCTGAAAAAAAGCAGAAAAATATGTTTAGAAAAGCTTTCCATGATTGTAAAAGATTGTAACGTGGTAAGCTGTGCGTGCATTGTTGAGGCAGAACGGCTTAACCCAGTAGTCAAGACAAGTCAAGTCACATTTATTTATATAGCCCTCAATCACAAAAATGTCTCAAAGGACTGCACAGGATTACAATTACACAGTTACCTGATCTTAAACCAACATGCGGGCAAGGAACAACTTCAAACCTCAGCGTGAGGAAAAAAGAAACCTTGAGAAGGGGCCTCACAAGTGGTAATCCCCCTTCCAGGATGACATGGGTGAAATAGATTTCGCATTACAGTACACAAACATAGTAAACACTAGGTAAGATATTGAAAATTTGTCCGGAAAGTGCATGATAGCAACGACGCCCCTAGCCTGTAAACTGACCAAATATCATACGTGCTGCCTAGAATGTTTTGTTATTTAGTCCATGAAAGAGACAAAAATCATTGCTTCTGGCCCTTTTATTCGAACAACCCAAACTTTCAATATCTGGCAATATCTACCATAAATGTGTATTATGTCTGCGTGCGTGTGTGTGCCCTTATCTGTGCAAACCAAATAAATATGTTTAGAGCCGCAAATAATGAAAAGCTTTATCGACAACTCTTTCCATGTTTGTAGACAAGTGTGACGGAGCAAGCTGCGCGTGCATTGTTGAGGCAGAACGGCTGAACCCAGTATTGACCAACTATCTATGGATTTTTTGTTATTTTGGCCATGAAAGAGTCAGAAATCCTTTTATGAGAGGTTATCTCTGGCTCTTTTTTCAGAACAACCCAAACATTCAATATCTGGCAATATCTACCAGAAATATGTATTGAGACAATGTAAAATGGACATGTGACCATCCGGATGGAATCCACCACAGCCAGGTTGACTACATCATGATTCCACAATGTTTCAAAAGTGGAATCTGGTCAGCCAGCACATGTGATGTGGGACACGATAACGACCTGGTCACAGTGAACTTCCGCGTTCGCCTCCAGATGGTCAAGATATCACGGAACCCACGGATTAAAGTTTGACCTTCAGCAACTGAAAGACACACAGGTGGACGGGAGCTTCCAGGCCTTTATCGGTGGAAAGTTTTCTCCGTTTCTCGGCTTGGGCAAAGATGTCAAAACCCTGAACATCAAGTTCTCAGAAAAAATGACAGAAGCACCAAAATAAATTGTAGGACCACACTGGAAGAAGATAAAGATGTGGGTAATGATGCATTATTCTTTTTTATTGCATTATTATTGTAACTTAGGCCAGTTTTCTACGTTGCAATTATTTTTTTACCTATTCATCCTTACAGTCTTCTACCTTTCTTTTATCTTCAAAGTCTTTATTACATGTTTTACCCTGTAGTGCCATGTCTAATCATATTGCATTCAATGTTTCACAATGTTGATGACGATATTGACAATTAAATTCAGTTCAATTCAACAATAAAATAATTTCTAATTGACTAGAGCAATAGTTTTAAAAGTTATTTTTCTTTTGAGGCAGACTTCAAAGACCTCTGATGAATATGATGACACATTCAATGTCTTGATTTGTGCTGAAAGACATGCAGGCAAGAGTTAAACAAGCAGACTGTGCAACGACGTTTTAAGGCAGCAACATAAAATCTTCATCTGCTGTCTCCTTTCTGATCAAGGCTGACAATTTGGTCATGTCAGATGAAGGGAGATCCTTAGAGCCTGTAAGTGTGTGTGATGACTTATATTTCAGTATGTAATTGCCGTAAGAGCAATGGGTGCAAAAAGATTAAATTAAAACCGCTGTTTTAGTCTAAAGCTCACTCTTTTTGTACTCACTGTGGTACTGAATTCATTTAGAAGACCTTCACTGATGTGGTAAGTAGTAATCAAGCTGGGTCGTGCTGTCTTACACATCCTATTGATTGAAAAATGAAGAGCCAAGGTATGTAAATAGGTACAGGTATTAATAGGTAATGGGAATATAGCACCTAGGCTGTTGGGCAGAGCGAGACAAGCTACTGTAATAGTTCTAGGTTCTGTGAGTGGTAAAATTAATAAAGAAAACCCCTGAGTCAATATTAATTTGAACAGAAGACGGCAAATTCATAAATAATGGACAAGACAACAGGCAACTGGTGGAAACATATGTCAGCCTGGAGAGGGATGTGTTCCCCTACTACCTGAGTGGTTAAGGGATCCACCAACCAACCAACCAACCAACCAACTAACCAACCAACCAACCAACCAACCAACCAACCAACCAACCAACCAACCAACCAGAAGCGCCAACTAGAAGCGCCAACCAGACGCGCCAACAAACAGGTTCCAGGTGTAGGCTTTGCGGACAATCTGACAAAGGTAAGCTGTAAGGCAGGGCTTCAAATACAGATCTTGATTGACAGGGAATTCAAAACAGCTGGTGGTAAACGAGAATAGACAGGTGGTCCAGATCAGGGTGCAGTGACAGAGCAGGGAGATGATTGGTGCTGGTTACCGGTCGAGAGAGAACAAAAATATATTCAGTTTTTTTATTTAAAGAATAAAATTTTGACAAAGGGGTGGCTAAACCCAGTTCGAACAAGGGGTGGCTAAACCTAGCTCGAACTAATTACAATAACGTGTAAATTTACACCGAAAATAGCCAAGTCAAGTAAGAATATTAAATGTAATCAACAGTGACATAAAAAATCAAAAGGATATCTCAAATTTGATTCAAATGTAAAAATGTTACAATGACCAATATTTTCTTAGTGTATCAAAGCAACCTTTTAAAACTATAAAAAGAATACAAAGGAAACTCAGCTAGAGCCATTTTTTGTCATTTGTGAATCACATTGTCACTGGTTGGGAGATTTGTTTTTTCAAGCAATGTCTCGTTAACAATTGCTTTTGCTACTCACAGGTTCTGTCTGTTGTCTACGATAGTGTGCGTGTTCTGCCTGAAGTGAGCAATGACGAAAGACGGGCTATTGTTTTTTTTTGTTGTTGTTGTATAATCCTTTTATTTACTTGTTTTTAACTTGTTTTTTGACGGCAGTTACAGGAAGAACTAAAATTGCGTTCCATAAGTTGCAGTAGTGAACTTTATTTATGTTTAACCCACTTTTGACCACTGGCTCAGGGGACAATGTGTCATATTTCTACCATTGGTATGGGTGTGGGTTTACATCTTTTTTGGGGTTATCTCTGCCAATGAAATGTATTAGAATAAACGCATGATGGTGTTGCTGTCTTCACAGAATTCTCTCCATTTGTGTGAGCTTTTTGAGAGGGAATGACCAATGCTGTTGCAGCAAAATGTCATTGCACTATATTCTAATGCACTTACAAGTCAATCCAGTCTATAAGCACCACCTTGAAAATATTTTGCCCAGCCAAATTGTCTTTTTATCTTTCTATCTATCTAAATCCTTATTACGTGTTAATCCGGGGATTCCACGTCTAATTTTGTTGTCAATGACAAAAAAGACAATTGTAAAGTGATGATTAATGCTAAAAGCTACAGTGTTTCAAAAAATTCTATATCCTTTGAGACGTATGAGTAAGGAAAATGAGATTCAAAAGTATTAATGTTGAAGATCGTAAGATTTATTCGTCCAAATCAGAATGTGGAATTCCAACGCATGTGGATTATGTGAAGGATTTCAGATTTGTCCAATATGTATAGTGTCTGAGACACGGCATACGTCAAATCGGTAATCTAGCTGAATCATATCTTGGGTGACAGTCTGCAACAGATTACTATTTTTTTTATAATTTTTATATACAAATTATCTGTTCAGGAGTTAATATAGGGATATACATATAGTTTTTATAATATGTATTGTTAAATTTCAAAGGATATCATTTTTTTGAAACACCCTGTACAAATAATTTGATAAGTAATCACAGTTTGCACTGTATTCGTCCCGAATTTGCAAATCGGAATTTTTGCGGTTGCAAATTTAGAGGGGCTTTTAAAATAGCACATAGGTTGCATGCTGTGAGGCCTTCATAGAGGACAAAGACGAAAGATTTTGCTCACAATGGGAACAAATCCGTCAGACAAATAGCGGCGCTGCTCCAGCACTGGAATAAGCCTGTCCATTTAAGATAGTGTGCGATATGTTGTTTGCTTGTGCAGCTCAGTGAGACGAGTTAATGCTGAAGAACAAATGAGTGTCTTTTTGTGCTCATTTACTCAATTTTTCACCTAAAAATAACTCAAAGTTTGGATAACAGGATTCGATCCAAGGTTGAGGCTGAGAGAGTTGAGTTTGAGTTTGAACAATTTTTATTGACACTTTTAACAGCAAATAAACAATATCAGGTTTGAACAATTTTTATCGACACTTTTAACAGCAATTAAACATACTCACAATTTCATTATATCATTTTCTAACAATGTGAGGTTTGAACATTTTTTGTCGACATTTTTAACAGCAATTAAACACATTCACAGTTTCATTATATCACATTCTAACAATATGAGGTTTTAGCAACACTTTTAACAGCAATTAAATACATTTTGTATTTATTTATTTATTCAGAAGGGACCTCACAAGTGGTAATCCCCCTTTCAGGATGACCAGGGTGAATTACATTTAGCATTACAGTTCACAATTTCATTATATCATATTCTAACAATATGAGGTTTGAATAATTTTTATTGACACTTTTTTAACAGCAGTTAACCAAAGTGTAAAGGGCAATATTATTGTGCAGGGGCACAGCTATGTCTTCTCAAGTGGGAGTGCTGAACTCTTACCACTCAAGTTAAGTCAAGTCAAGTCACGTTTATTTATATAGCCCTTAATCACAAAAATGTCTCAAAGGACTGCACAGGAATACAATTATACAATTACCTGATCTTAAACCAACATGCGGGCAAGGAACAACTCAAAACCTCAGCATGAGGAAAAAGAGAAACCTTGAGAAGGGACCTCACAAGTGGTAATCCCCCTTTCATGATGACCAGGGTGAATTACATTTAGCATTACAGGACACAAACATAGTAAACACTAGTTAACATGATGAAAATTTGTCCGGAAAGTGCATGACAGCAAAGACGCCCCCAGCCTGTAAACTAGTCCAGAAAGTCTATGACGGCCACGACGCAGCTTCCCATATCTGCCAGCTGGTCCATGCAGGCGTTGACATGCTTCAGGTCAGAGGCTGGTCCGCTGACTCATCTCAAATTGTCCTTCTTCTTCGTATCACCACCAGGCAGGCAGTTGGAAAAAGACAGGACAAATACAAAAAGAGGTGGGCATCAATCGTAAGCTTTGGAATAGAAGTGCGTCTTCAGTCTAGATTTAAAAACTTCCATTGAGGTTGCAGATCTTATCTCCAGAAGCAGGGCATTCCATAGCACCGGGGCCCGGATGGAGAACGCTCTCAAGCCTGCGGACTTCTTGGCTCTCGGAGTCACAAGTAGACCGGCATATTCCGAGCGCAGACTCCGTGCAGGAACATAGGGGGAAATCAAATCAGAGAGCTAAGAGGGTGCAAGTCCATGCAAACATTTGTATGTTAATAAGAGAACCTTAAAGTCACATCATAAGTGGACTGGGAGCCAGTGCAAGTTGGCCAATACAGGAGTAATATGCTCAAACTTTTTTGTCTTAGTCAAAAGTCTAGCTGCCACATTATGAACCAGCTGCAAACTTTTGATGCTAGACATCAGGAGACCAGAAAGCAATACATTACAGTAATCAAGCCGAGAAGTAATAAACGCATGAATTAAAACCTCTGCATCTGATTGGGACAGCATCGAACGAATTTTGGCAATATTACAGAGGTGGTAGAAAGCTATTCTAGTAATATTTTTCACGTGTGACTGAAACGACAGATTAGGATCAAATATAACACCTAGATTTTTGACCACTGGACTATCGGTGATGAAGATGAGATATGAAAAGGCATTGGCATTGGTTTTTATCTCATTATCACACATTATCTCGTTAGTCACTGTACCAGAGACAAAAGTTCAATTTCATCGTGCATTTCACATGTTACAATGACAATAACTTTGTCACTTACAATGTTTAGAATAGAATAGAATAGAATCGAATAGAAAAGGTCAGGGGATGGTGTGATAATAGTCAAAAGTTTGCAATAGTCTTCGGTCTCTGCAGCCTTTTGAGACTCTTTGTGAATAAGGGCTATACAACTAAACATGACTTGACTTAAAAAGAAAAGAAAAGAAAAGAAGAAACATAGAAAAGAAAAGAACAGAACAGAACAGAACAGAATAGAATAGAATAGAATAGAATAGAATAGAATAGAACAGAGTAGAATAGAACAGAATAGAAAAGTATAGAATATGTGGAACACACAACAAAATTAACATTGCTTTCTGGGACTGGGACTAAAAATAGAGTGATAATGAGTTAAAATCTACTACTTTTTTGCAAGGCATCTACTGGTGCTCTGACAAATAAGGAGAACTTAGACCTGGGTACGACAATTTTGTTCCATGGACTATTTTTCTGTAAAGAACCCACAGTGTTATTTGGTAATTGTTTGTTTCATAGTGTTGATATTTATTGTCCGACTTCAGTTCGGTGAAGAATACAGAAGGATAATTTTTTGTGTGTATTTCTGTAAAACAATACATTTTTACATTTAGGTACTGTTGCAATCATCACACATTTACTGTTACAATCTGATCCCGGCCCCTCATAAAAGAGGGGGAAAGTTATGTGGCCCTCCCAGGAAAATGTTTGGGTACCCCTGCTCAAGATGCATGGAATGCCATTTGTGGCTATAGTCCTATGAAATTACATGTCCTTATAAGTCAACTGCATTACAAAAAAACAATCATGTTAAAAACAATCACCCATTTATATTGAACAATTTTTGTGAAAAATAGCCACAACTTTGCATGATATGGAGCAATTGGCATGATTACTCATAGCACTCATCTGTGCTCGCTCGCTTAGCGCAGCTGCTGCAAGTTGCCTGATTGATTCCCCTCCTATTTATACCAAGTACTCCAGTCACTCATTGTCAGTCTGTCAGCGAACATCTGCATACGCAAGCCAAGCACTTTGACTCTGGCTCCCGTCGGTCCCGTCTCATCCGTATCCTACTCGTCTGTTCCTGATTTCCCGTTTGTCTCCGGCTATCGACCGGTTTTGTCTATTTGACCGCGCTCTGATATCCCGCTCCGGCTAACGACCCGTTTTTGACCACCAACCACGCTCTGATCTTCTGTTCCGGCTAACGACCTGTTTTTGACCACCGACCACGCTCTGATCTTCTGCACTTGGCTAACGACCCGTTTTTGATCACCGACCACGCTCTGATCTCTCGCTCCGGCTATCGACCCGTTTTGCCAATTTGACCACGCTCCAATCTCCCGCCCCGGGAAATCCACTTCCGCATTCCGAACACACTCCAATCCCGTGAGCTGCTTGCTCCCCCGTCCCGCGAGCACTGGATCGCTGGCGTTTGTTTCCTCAATATTCCGATAAACCTTTAAGTGAAAAGTTACGTGTTTGCGTCTACCATTTGTCCTGACTCTGAGAGCAAATTATCCTATGTTACGGTACATCAACAACATGTTTGGTGTTTTTTGTTGTTATTTTTTTTTAGTCCGCTCTGTATCATTCTATGAACAGAAATATATCCGCACAATGTTGCCCATCTCTGGAGATTGTCATCCTCTTCAACATGTCTACTTCTCTGTCTTTTCACCTCGTCAACATGTTTGACCTTGTATGCCTTATCTCCATCTTTGTCTCTGTGGGCTTCTGCTTTATCATTGCCTCTGTGACTTTGTTTTAAACACGCATGCTCAAATTCCCAAAAGGAAACCCACATGCGCACGAACACTGACTGAAACACACAGTATTTTGATTTTTTTATTATTATTTTTTTTTTAACAAAAACAACCCCTTTAAAAATGTCCTCAGTCCTATTAAAAACATACCAAAGCAATGAAAGAGAACACGATGCTATCGAATCACAGAACTATCGATCAGGTCAATCAAACGAGCTACAACAGTATATGACACATTCTGCTTAAATGGATTATAATAATGCTCAAGACAGAATACATGAACTCCAAAATAGGTTTATAGCATGGTTATGAATACTCTTATTTTGTGTAGAACAAGTCACATTTCAAATCACATTTATTTGTATAGCCCTTAATCACAAGATGTCTCAAAGGACTGCCAACAACACAGCATCTGACTAGGGAGAGATGGGTCTAATAAAGTGGTGGTATGAATTTTATCAGGATGCCATTGTGCAGGGTCGGCTGTTTTGCTCATAATTGCAAGTAAAGTTTTGAGACCTTAGCAATTTGTAACCATATGGGGTGCCGTCTGACCCATAATTCAGGATTGGCTCTCGCACTTGCACCAGAAATGCTCTCATAAATAGGAATAAGATCTTGGTGTTCATAAATACAAGTAAAATACACTCATCAAAAGAACAGAAATGCTCTAAAAAAACATGAGTAAAATGCTTTCATACACACTGGTCGAACGATTTTGTCAGAACCCAAACAGACGGTAGACCCAGACGCGTAACATTCTCACACAAGCTTTATTTTACAGGAACGGGGCAGTGATGCGCGGGAACACAAACGCCAGCGATTCGGCAATTGCTGGGCAGAAGAGATCGAAACCGGACAGGACGGGATCGATACCAGATACAGGATACACGAGCAGATACCGGATAGGGCGGGACAAACGAGCTCGATACTGGATACTGGATACACGAGCAAGACGCCGGACAGGACGGGACAGACCGGATAGATACCGGATACTGGATCAAGATACTGACAGGGCAGCACAGACAGAATCGATACCGGATACTGGATACTTGAGCAAGATACCGGATAGGAAGGGACAGGCCGGATCGATACCGGATACTGGAGACTGGAGCAAGATACTGGACAGGACGAGACAGACGGGATTGATACCAGATACTGGAGACTGGAGGAAGATACCGGACAGGACGAGACAGACGAAATCAGTACCAGTTACGGGAGACTGAAGCAAGATACTGGACAGGACGAGACAAGCGGGATCGATACCGCATACTGGAGACTGGAGCAAGATACAGGACAGGACAAGACAGGCGGGGTCGATACCGGATACTGGAGAATGGAGCAAGATACCGGACAGGACGAGACAGGCGGGATCGATACTGGATACTGGAGCAAGATACCAAACAGGAGGAGACAGGCGGGTCGATACCGGATACTGGATACACGAGCAGGATAACGGACAGAGTCAAAAGTCTTGCAAGTGCAGAGGCTTGTTGACGGACTGACAAGGAGTGAATGAGAGCACTGAGTTTAAGTAGGAGGGAAGCCAATCAGGCAGCGAGCAGCAGCTGGCGTCAAACGGGCGGGCCCAAGTGAGGGCAATGGACAACCGTGACAAATCTTGTGAGTAAAATATACTCCTAAACAGTATAGGGGGGTGACAGAAGTAATAAGGAACCACTGCTTTGAGGAGACAGAGTGTATTATTTTGCGTGTCCTAGCGGTAAGAAAAAACTTCATTCATTGAAAAAAAAACTACTGATTTAAATAACAGGTACAAAATACATGACTTGTTGTCTAAAAAATAAAAGTGCTAGTGGAATCATGTCATAAACGTACCTGGAAAATGACAATAATACATCTTTTTATTTATTTTTAAAGATTTTAAGAATAACAACCCATGAGGGTATCTTTGACCTCACTTTTGCATCTATGGCTTTAAGAACTATAAATGACCCTCAGTCAGCATTATTTTAATTGGGCAAAGGCTCATGACCTACTGAAATTGATCCGCGACCCAAAAGTGGGACGCACCAGATGAGAGACATTAGTGTTAGCATTGTAAAAATCAACCTTCTCTTAGTACTCAATAATTGACCTTCCCCAATAAGTAAACGCTGTACACGTTAGTTACCCAGACACTTATTTTTTACGCTCCTATAGAAAAGCATGGCACATTCAGGTTTCTGTTTCGTGTAACTAACAATAATGATAATGAAAGGACGGTCAAATCGCGCCAGCCTGATTTCTTCTGAGCTTAATTGTGGAAATTCCTCAATAAAGCGTCTCACAGCTTGAATGATGCTCGTTTTCTCCCACTCCTGAAAGAATTAGCGTAACGCATATATTTGGGAGACAAAAATAACAACGCAAGCGTGTCCGCCTGCAAATATAGCAGCAGCATCTTGAGAATTATTCGCTCCGGAGATGGATTGCATGTTTCTATGGAGAAGATTGTCTATTTTTAGTGGAGATATAAATAGATCCTTGTGTTGCTCCGGGGCTGGCATAGCATGTCTCGACGTACCCAAGCACTGCTGGATCTGTTCGCTTTTCATGGAGTGTCAAAATTCTATATGACATGACAATAATTAATTGAACGGTGAATCGGTGCCGGGTGAAAAGTTTAACGAATGATTGTTATGAATCGGTGATGTCGTATTTGTCGCTTTGTAGAAGCAATAGACTTGAAGGAACTACATTAATATAGGATCAGGAGACTGGTGGGCACAAATGAATGCAAGGGGCAACGGAGGCTTATTAAGGAGGCAGGTTCGGAGGGGTGAGGCAAGGACCAACTTTGTAGCCATGGAAACAGTTGCTAAGGAGCAAACTGCGGGATCCCCGGACACAGAGGGACAATTACACACGGGGCCCATAATATAAGGTACACCTGAGCAGCTAAAACAGGAATTATGTTGGATTTCAGGGGGGAGGACCCAAACACAGGGAGGAGAAGTAGGAACTGGGGACGGGGTGCTCAGAATAAGCAAAGTTTTCGATAACAAAACAAGGAACAAAGAAACAATTAAACAAGGGGTCACAAAACACTTAAATACCAAAGAAAAGCAATCCTGGCAATAGTCCAATAGTCCTGAAATAGAGACAAAAATAGAAATGCAGGGAAGAAAGTAACAAACAAAACAATTAGGTGCTTAATCCAGACAATAGGTTGGTTGTCAATATTTTGTTGCAAATCCTTTTGAGGCAATAACAGCCTGAAGTATGGAAGCCACGGACAACAACAAAAGTTTTCTTCTCCTTGATGGTTTGCCAGGACTTAACAGCAGCCGACTTGAGTTGTTTGTTTGGGAGTCTTTCTGGCTTAATCCTTTTCTTGTGCAAGCAAAATGCATGCCTGATTAGGTTGAGATCTGAAGATTGATCTGGCCATTGCAGAATATTCAACTTTTTGCCTAAATAATATATGGGTTGCTTTAGCTGTATGCGTCGGGTCATTGTCTATCTGGACTGTAAAGCGCTGTCCGATTGCAGTATTCGGATGAATCTGAGCAAAAAGGATATCTACTACTACTTCATAGTTCTTATGTCTACTTTTGTCCGTTGGAATGTTACCCTGTACCCTCGGAAGCCATGCACGCTCAGGCCATCACACTGTCTCCACCATGTTTCACCAAAGATGTGGTGTGCTTTGGATCATTTGTTGTTCCCTGTTTTTCTCCAAACGTATTCTTTCCATTATTCTGGTACAGGTTTATCTTCTATAGAACACTTTTCCAGAATTGGGCTGGCTTGTTGAGATGTTTTTTTGCTTGCACCCAGTGGTGAACCCGCTATATTTACTTTAATTAAGCCTTCTCTTTATTGTAGACTTAGAGAGATTCACCCACTTCCAGGAGGGGGCTTTTCACTTCAATATATGTTGTAAATTGATACCTCCTTACCATGGAGAATATTCTGCAATCATCTGTTGCTGTTGTCTTTCGTGGACGTCCAGACCTTTTAAATTTCTAGACTCACCATTGCATTTCTTTTTTCTTGGAATGTACCAAACTGTTGATTTGACTTCTTGAAACATTTCAGTTATATATGTTATGGATTTCTTCTTTTTTTGTCTCAGGATCTTAAGCTTTACCTCTATTGAGAGTTTCTTTAAATGCATGACGCATGGTCACAACAACAGCTTCCAAATGCAAAACCACAGACCTACAGTCAGTTCCAGAGTTTTTTTACTACTCAATTGATGACAGGTTAACAAGGGAGAAGCCTCCTGAGTCCAACTACTTTTGGTCCCTTGAAAAAGGGGTACAAAGAGAGTAAAGGGTTATCCTTACTAAATCCTTATTCTGATTTGAATGTGGAAAGTCTCAAATTGCTGCTGGTATTGTATTCACATAAACTAATCTTGTCTTTAATGTAAAAAATTGGCTCTTTGGAACAATACTCCCACATGTCACCTCCCTTTATCCTCCCCTAACGCGTTTTTCCGTGCGAATTGCCGTGACAGAAGGCTGGGACAAAGAGAACATGTCATTATTATGGTAATGCATGGGCGGGACGACTTTGACGTTAGCCACATGCGAGCAGCACAAATAACACGCATGCTTGACGCAAGTCCTGCAGAGTAAAATCAAAGGAACTATGGGGGAGTGATTAAAGGAAGGGAATCCCGTTTTATCCTGACACCTGGAATATTTTTACTAGTGCCGGGATGGGTGTATGCGTGGGTGTGTGTGCGTCTATGTGTGTGTCTGTATGTGTCGCAGCCATGTGCCTTTGAGCATCAATAATCCATGCGAGTTTCCGCTCTGGTGGAGACAGCAGAGCGCTGCGGGCTTATGTAAGAGAGTGTCACAGGTCTGGCGAGCGGGCCTGGACCCACCCTAACCCTATGACGCCATTCCCAAAGAGGCTTGTTGTACTTGTCGTGGGAGTTTCTATTTGAGCTCAGTCCTCGCTCTTCATAATATTTTGAAGATTTACCTGATGCTGTGAAAATCAGATGCTGAGATTATAATTGTTGCTTCTCAGCTCAACTACTGACAAGTATTGCTCTCTGATCTCCCAATGTCTAGCATTAAAGCTTTGCTGCTGATTAAACATAAGGTCAAGTCAAGTCAAGTCAAATTTATTTATATAGCCCTTAATCACAAAAATGTCTCAAAGGACTGCACAGGATTACAGTTACAAAATTACACAATTACCTCATCTTAAACCAGCAAACCAGCATGCGGGCAAGGAAAAACTCAAAAACCTCAGTGTGGGGAGAAAAGAGAAACCTTGAGAAAGGACCTCACATGTGGTAATCCCCCTTCCAGGATTGAACAGGGTGAATTACAATTAGCATTACTGTATTCAGAATAGTAAACACTAGGTAAAATGTTGAAAATGTCCGGAAAGAGCATGACATCAACGACGACGCCAGCTGGTAAATGCAGGGGTTGACATGCTGCAGGTCAGACCCCGGTCCGTTGACCCATCCCAGATCATCCTTCTCCTTCGTATCAGCCAGGCAGGCCTCAGAAAAAGACAGGACAAAACAGAATACAAGGTGGGCATCAATCATATGCTTTGGAATAGAAGTGTGTCTTAAGCCTCAATTTAAAAACTTCCGTTGAGGTTGCAGATCTTATCTCCAGAGGCAGGGCGTTCCACAACACCGGGGCCCGGATGGAGAACGCTCTCGAGCCCGCAGACTTCTTGGCTCTCGGAGTCACAAGTAGACCGGCATTTTCCGAGCGCAGACTCCGTGCAGGAACATAGGGGGAAATCAAATCGGAGAGATAAGAGGGTGCAAGCCCATGCAAACATTTATATGTTAATAAGAGAACCTTAAAGTCACATCTTAAGTGGACTGGGAGCCAGTGCAAGTTGGCCAATACAGGTGTAATATGCTCAAACTTTTTAGTCTTAGTCAAAAGTCTAGCTGCCGCATTCTGAACCAGCTGCAAACTTTTAATGCTAGACATCGGGAGACCAGAAAGCAATACATTACAGTAATCAAGCCGAGAAGTAATAAACGCATGAATTAAAATCTCTGCATCTGATTGGGACAGCATTGAACGAAGGCAGCAAGACTTCTGATTCAGACAAGAAAGTTTGATCATATCACCCCAATTTTAGCTGATTTGCACTGGTCCGATGTTTGTTTAAGATGTGGCTTTAAGGTTCTATTACTAACATACAAAAATTTGCATGGGTTTGCCCCATTTTTTTTTAATAATCTAGTCGTACCCTATGTTCCTGTTCAGAGCCTCCGCTCAGAAAATGCTGGTCTACTTGGGACTCCAAGAGCCAAGAAGAAATCTGCAGGCTTGAGATCATTCTCCATTCAGGCCCCGTGCTGTGGAATGCGCTGTCCCGTGAGATAAGATCTGTTTATTCGAGTGTGTCCAAGATATGCACGTACATAGGCTGCAATGATGACACAAGCCAGGAGATGCTGGCAAATTCCACACAGCTCCTTTAAAAAATGAAATAATGAGGGAAAAATATTTTGTTGGAATTCAAATGTATTTCTCTTGAATTATAAGTGATTGTTTTTGCATAGGTAATATGTTTAAAGTATAGTAGACACTCAAAATAAGGATTTTGAACTTGCAAGGAGAACAGGGGGAGAAGCCAAACTTTAGATAAGCGATTCCTACCTGTTCAAAATGCCTCACCCTGGGCTCTTTCTTGGTATTAAATCTCCTATCTTACAAGAGCAGACTTTCCCTAAAAGGTGTAAAAATCAAAGAACAGCAACATGATTGACTGAAAGTGACAATGATGTGAACAGTTCATAATTGTGAAAACGATTCTCTTCATATTTCAAGCCTTACTATGTCGAGAAAATATAGAAAGTCGATAGACGAATATCTACAGTATGGATTCTCATGTATCACAAAACGATCTCCAAACACACTTCATCTCCCGTCCTGGCTGACCAACATGTTCCAATCTCCGACCATGTTTCGTTCGCGAGGGCTTCCCGCTCCTCCTGCCCAGCGAGCACCTCATTGCTATCTTTTTCCTCTCGCCCTGACTTCCCCGATCCCTTAATAAAGCATTGGGGGCGGCTGTGGCTCAGGAGGTAGAGCGCTCGTCTTGGGATCAAGAGATCGCAGTTCGAATCCCGGCTTCTCTGTGTTACATGTCGAAGTGTCCTTGGGTAAGACACTGAACCCCTAATACCCCCAATAAGCAGGTTAGCGCCTTACATGGCTGCACGGCGCTATTGGGAAATGTGAAGCACTCTGTAAAGCGCTTTGGAAAGTCTTGACTTGAAAAGCGCTATATAAATGCAGATCATTTCATTTCATTGTGTGAAACGTTACACATTTGGGTCCCCTGCTTGTATCGGTCATGACACCTGGGTTATCAACCTGATTGTAAAGTCATTTTACTTACCGTAGGAATTGAGAAAATCATGCATGCTGTATCAATTCTGTTCCAAAACAATAATAATAAATGAATCCATAATCCACTGCTTAAAAGGGACGGTGTGTTTTATTCAGTGCCTAGTGGGAAAGAAAAATGTAATTAACTAAAAAAAGAATATTAGTTGAAGTAATTAGCAAAAATACATGATTTATTATGTAAATGTGCATTTTGAAAAAAGAAAAAACAATAATAGGTTGAAAATATTTCTATTTATTTTACATAACATGAGCCTCCCCTAGAGAGAGATTCCATAATTGTCTAACATCTTGCTACTATGGGTACCCGGAAAAACAGAGACCTGGCAAAAGGCTGGGCCTATAAAATAGCAAAATAGAAGAAAAAAATGGGCATTATGGTCACTTTGAGTCTCTGTTGTTTGTAGACTTACTTGCGCTTTTTCGTACTGATTTTCAGTTGCACAACACAATACATCTCTTAATACACACTATACCTTTAAAACAGTGCAATGCTTTGAGGTGTATCTAGGAAATACCACTACATGTTTTTACTACAAATCAAGAGCTAATACGTAAACAGAAAGGACAGATGGATGGAATTAAGGATATTTGACGAACGAGTTGCACTCAATACAACATGGTCAAATAATACACGCTGGCCCATTCCTATTAAGATGGGGGCCTCACACTATCATCCAGAGTGTCGTAATTGGCCCACAGGGCCAGGTGTTAGATACCCATTAATGTAAAGAGTTCATGGTAGTCAAAACAATGTACAACAGTACTCAACAATAGACAAAATAGATAACTGGCATCCAATGCAATCTCCTTTGCAGTTGTCTGATATTAAAAACCGGGAAAAAATTGTGACAATTACTCATGGGTGGTGCTACCTTGAAACCTGGAAGGCCTTTTCAAACCGATTGTTGTGTAGTATTCCTCCCCAATATTATGAAAATATGTCGCAAGAAATTTAGTATCAAAGTTGACCTATCTGGTTTATTTACTGTAGACATTATTGAAGTAACATACTTTCAAAATCCCATGAACACAACATGTGAGACGAGCTCTGAAACAAACAGCGATTGTAGTGAGCCTAGTTTCTCGGACCCCGATTTCATGTCCGTTTTTGACGAAGGAATATACCTGACAGATATATCTAGAGGGAAATAAATAGTGCCATAAAATTACATATACAGCCGTATCAAACAGGATAAGGGCGAACATTATATTCACGATGGACAGGAGAGAAGGAATTTTTTTTTTTTGGTTTGAACAAATTTATTGACACTAAAAACAGAAAACAATCATGACAATACTATTGTGCAAGGGCATAGCTCTGCCATCCCACCCTCCCAAGCAGCATTCTTCCAGTCCTCTGTGTGGGTCCTCTCCCTTTTTTTGGTTTGAACAAATTTATTGACACTAAAAACAGAAAACAATCATGACAATCTCAACAGCAATTAAGCACATTCACAATATTATATTCCAATATTACGTTTTTAACAGCAAACACAAAGTGAGGTTTGAACAAACCTTCTCGAAAATCAAACATATTCACAATTTCATTATATAACATCTTTGTTAGTGTCAATAGATCCGTCCAGGCCAAAGTCGATTGTCCTCGGTCTGAACACATCCACCGACACCAACAGCAGCAAAACACAGCCATCAAGCATATTCACAATTTTTTTATATTTGACAATATGACGTGACGATATGACGTTTTAACATTTTTTCCTGACATTTTCAACATCAATTAAACAATTTCAGAGTTATTTTCTTTTAACAGTAGTTAACCAGCGTGTAAAAGGCAATACTATTGTGCAAGGGCATAGCTCTGCCATCCCACCCTCCCAAGCAGCATTCTTCCAGTCCTCTGTGTGGGTCCTTTCCCTTCTGCGTGGGTCCTCTCCCTTCTGGGTTCCACAACCCAGGCCGTTGCTGCCGGGACTCCCACAGTGTAGCTCCGGCTCCCCCCTCCGGGTGGGTGCAGACGAGTCTTCTTTATGGCTGCGTCCTAGGCCCGCCGCTCGCAGATTGTATGGTATCTGCAGCCATTTGGAGCACAGCCACGGGGGGGATCTGCCTGCACCTCCATACCAGCAGGTTTCTGGAGGTCCAGATGGCGTCCTTGATGGCGGCGAGAGTGAGCCAGTCCCTGGCAAAGTCGTTCCGAGGCCTCCTCGACCGACTCACCCCGTAAAGCACGTACTGTGCATCAGGGACCTCTCCTGCTGGCAAGTCCGGGAACTTTCCTAGTTGTTCGGCCATTGTCCACAAGACCTGGGCAGCGCTGCACTCACAAAAAAGGTGCCTCACCGACTCTTGGGCGCCACAGCCAGGTCGAGGGCACGTCGAAGTTGACATTCCTCGGTGGTGCTTTACAGCTCTGACTGGGAGAACTTCATGAGCCACCCATCCATGACAAGTCTCGTAGTCTGATTGTTTCCTGAACACTGATTGGTTGGTTGTGTTTAAGACCCCTTTTCTGAGATAGTCCATCCATTATCTGTGCCTCTTATCCCCTGTAGGGTCGCGGGGGCACTGGAGCCCACTCCAACCATCTTCAGGCAGTGGGCAGGTGACACTCTGAACTGGTTTCCAGCCAGTAGCAGGGCATACAGAGACCGATTACTCAAAATTTTCATTCAATTTGGACCATTCAATAACAGCTACCTCCCATGTTTTTGAGAGGAAACCGAATGGCCAAGAAGAAACCCATGCAGGCACAGGGAACATGTAAACACCACAACCACAGGTGGAATAATAGTCTGAAATAATAGTCTGTGCAATAACCTATGCAGCTCTTTGAGACTCTTTGTGATTAAGGGCTATACAAATAAAAATGACTTGACTTGACAACATGAAAACGCCACACGGGGAGGCTCCGGTAGATGGAATTGAACCCTGGACCTCCACACCATGAGGCTGCCCTTCTAGGATAGTGTCCAAACCAATTACCAGTTTTTATCACTTTTTCACTGTGGTAATTTTGCAAATTTTTGTTATGAAGCGCAGTTTTCTTGTTAGTCAGAATCACACCGTCGGGAATGGATCACAATAAAGGCTGACATAGTAAATATATATACTGTTGTAAACCATAGATGATGCACTGAAAATATCACATAAACCGTGGCTAGATGTATTGTTTATTCCCCATTAATCTGCTTACTTCAGTTCTTAGTGAATTTGCGATTTAGCACAAAACTCTTTTTTTAAAGATGGTGAAGACATCGATTTTCCACGAACTGCAGGTCCATTTTCTGTGACAGCCTTGATAGGAAACAGACAAGAGTTGAATGAATATTCAGTTCAAACAATGTATCTAGGCACATCTTGCCAGTTGCCTGTCTTTATTATGCTCCTAGGGTAACAGGCTGGACAGGTCTAGTCAGATGCCTTATATAGAGTCAGAACAAGTTATGATTTTTGAAATTAACATCTCCACAAAAACTACCTAAACCTCGCTTATAAACACTAATAAACACGTAAAACAATATGGCGACTGGCTTGCAAGGGTGTGGTTTTTACTCTGATGACATCCCAGTTCAGGATGTCAAAGACAAGACGGTGGACCCAAACACGTAATGTTTCACACAATGCTTTATTAAGGGATTGAGGAAGTCAGGGAGAGAGGAAAAAGACAGCAATCTGGTGCTCGCTGGGCAGGAGGAGCAGGAAACACTCGCGAACGAAGCATGGTCTGAGATCTGAACAAGTCCGGCAGCCGGGACAGGAGACGGAGCGTGGTCGGAGATCAGAACAAGTCGGATAGCCGGTACAGGTTTTAGATCAGGGGACGGTGTCATAATAGTCTGTGGTTTGCAATAATCTGTGGTCTGTGCAGACCTTTGAGACTCTTTGTGATTAAGGGCTATACAAATAAACATGACTTGACTTGACAGGAGAACAGAGCTTGGATCGGGGATCGATACAGGAAACAGAATCAGAATATGGGTAGCCAGGACAGGAGAACGGAGCTAGGATCGGGGGTCGATACAGGAAACAGAATCCGGATACGGGTAGCCGAGACAGGAGAATGGACCTTGGATCGGGGATCGACACAGGTAACAGGTCAGGATCAAAACGGGAGCCAGAGTAAAAAGTGCTTGCCTTGCATGCGCTTAGGTTCGCAGACAGACTGACAAGGAGTAAACGAGAAAGACGTGTTTAAATAGGAGGGGAACCATCCAGGAAACGAGCAGCAGCTTGGACTAAACGAATGAGCACAGGTGAGAGCAATGGCCAAATCATGATAGACAGGGTGTCTTCAAAATGCATTATCTCTGAAAATAATTGGAATATGGCTGATTGGTTGGTTGATAGTGGTTGGTTGATAATGTTTGGTTGGTTGGTTGGTTGGTTGGTTGGTTGGTTGGTTGGTTGGTTGGTTGGTTGGTTGGATCCCTTTACCACTTGGGTCGTAGGGGGACCATTTCCTTTGGTGTATTTTGGCAAGTATAGACCGCTGACGCCCATCCCTCTCCAGGCCAAAATGTTTCCACCCGGTCTGCTAACAGGGACTTTTCGCATTTTCGCGATTTTATGCAAAAGATATGTACCATTTCCTCTATTTTGTACATTTAAGAAATTTTGATTACCTCGAAAGCAATGGCCAACATTGTCTTAGGATACAGCCCACAAAAGGGGCCAGCTTTATCAGATTTTTTGTCTATGTAGGTGTTTGAATTTTTATGGTGTAGGAGGTCTGGTGGGGGTCTATGTGTAAAAAATAAACAATCCCAACAAGAGTGCATTGACTTTCTCGACAGACGGAGTAAGGAATATTCTTATCTCTTAGATTAAATCCCCTGTAAAGCATTAAAAAGCAATTTAATGGTAGGCCAGACAGAAAAGAAGTTGAGATGAAGGAGAGCGAGGGCAAGATAACAGGCTGGAGATCTGGTGATTGGAATTGAGCGGGTCAGCTGACAGTACCGCATAAGGAAAATCCGACTATGTTTTAGCCTTATGTTCACGAAACCTTTAAAGTACCATCGTCTTCTTCCTTCCTCCTACACGTACCTCATTAAAGGAACAGTTTGCATGCGCAAATTAATGATACGAGTAATTACCCTTGCGTGGTTTGTGAAGAGATTAATGTTAACCCTTTCATCAACAAAGTCCATTCCATGACCTGAGTTAAAACTACGTCTTCTGTGCCTTATTACAAAGCGCATAATACCCAGTAGCCAATCAGCCAAATGGGCAACGAGTTGGTTCAGTTAAAGGGCAGGCTCGCATCTTTATAGCATTGAGATGTACTGTAATTAGGAAGTCAATGACAAAGTATATATAAAAAGTATATACTACAGTAAAAAACTCATTCATTTTGCTTTCAGGAAGTAATTAAGGTGAATCGAAATGTCAGTGGTTAATTAAGCATCATAAAACGACTGCAGCTTTCATTTTTTTTTATCAGCATTATCAGAGAAGTACTTTCAGTGCTTGCCTTGGAGGACAGTCGCCATGTCCTGTTGCGGAAACTGAAGTAAAATGGGAACTTTTTAGGACACTGGTGCTAGCTGGAAAGGATGTAAAGATTGTGTTGGAAAAAAAATGCTTCTGGTGTATTTGGGATAAATAAATCCATCCACCAAAAATAAAGCCCTTTCCTGAAGGTCCATTGCAGCTGAGCTATTTCATCAGATGATGTTTTACACTGCAAAGTAAGGATTACGCTGGCAGACAAGTTTAATCTGCTCTGCTGGCTCTCTCCAGCAATCATTTTTTATTCCATTTTTTTTTCCTTAACCAGGCTGTTATACTCAAAATGATCCTATTCAGAAGTAAGTGGGAAAAGATAAGGAACTAAATGCAAAAATATTTTATAAAAAATCTATCTGCATAGCACTTTTCTGACATGTAAAGGATTTTATACATTTGACTATAAAGGATTTTATACGATTGACTCAGTTTAATGCAATAAAGATATTCACTGACTCGGTTTTAGTTCAAGGTCGGGGCGGGCTGTTCGAAATGCATAATTTTTTGTCTAGAAAATTTTGCTAGCAGGACTCGTGGATTTGCTGACATCCAGGCGCTGTGTTGTGGGACCGATGGGCGCAAACAAATGCTTGGCACGCCCAAGGGAGGAACCGAGACGCCGTCTTGTGGGAAGACGTGAGCCAATAAAAAAAAGCTAAAGGAGGGCAGAAGAAGGCTACACACACACACACACACTCCAACATCACTTCATCAGTCTTCGATGGAGTACACTTAGTTCTTCTGTTAAGAAAAAAAAAAAACGTCCCCGTGTGAAAGGCCTTCCTGGTCATTTTTTCTCTCAAGAATGTAGGTTGTGTTTGGTTATTGAAGTCAGATAACTAATTTGAATGATTTGGTAAAGGGTACATTTTGATAATTAAATTCCAGCACACGGAAATGCAATTTAAAGTGCTGTGTGAAAATGTTGTGTCTCTCCGGTGCCTTGTGCAGTTTAGGAAGAAAGCAGAGAGGATACACGACCAAGTTGTGCAACCACTTTTATACCAAATGTATTCTAATGAAAAACATAAATTCTTAGGCTTTTTCTAAAAAGTAGTGTCAAGCTGATTAAATATTATAACGTTGTGCCAAGTGACTTTTCTTGTCCCTCTGGTGCCTATGCACATAAGGACGAGAGGATACACAACCCAGTTCCGCTACTACTTCTATAGGAAATATATTCTTATGAGGAACATAAATGTTCGGGAATTTTTTAAAAAGTGTCAGCTGATGCAATATTATGTTCGTGGCTGTCAAGACACGAATGTTCATGTCCCTCCCGTGACTTATGCACATTAGGAAAAAAGCAGAGAGGATACACTACCAAGTTTTGCGACTTCTTCTAAAGAAAATGGATTTCAATGAAAAATTAAAATGGTTAAGATTTTTCTACAAGTGGTGTCAGATGATTGAACATTATACGGTGGCGTCAAATGACTCGTTTTTGTGTCTCGCTGATGCTTTGTGCACACCAGGAAAAGGCAAAGAACAGAAACATAACATTGTGACATTGATGTAAACAGTTCATGATGGCCTAAGATGTGATTTCAAGGTTCTCTTAGTATTATACAAAAGCATGCATGGACTTGCTCCCTCATCAGATCTGATTTCTCCTGTGTTGCGGTCTGAAGCCTTCGTTCTGAGAGCGCCGGTCTTCTGGTGATCCCAAGAGCCAAGAAGTGTTCCCCTGGTTCGAGAGCGTTCTCCATCCGGGCACCGGTGCTGTGGAATGCTCTTCTCCCTGAGATCCGATCTGCAACCTCAGTTGAAATGTTTAAATCTAAGCTTAAAACACACTTCTACTCTATAGCATATGAATAATCTATACTTTTCGTGGACAATATCTCTGTATTATTGGTGATTGCAACATCCTTTGCTGTCTGATAATCCTGAAATGGGGATGCCACATGTGCGGTCCCTTCTCAAGGTTTCTTCATTTTCCTCATTTTGAGGTTTTTGAGTTTTTCCTTGCCCTCGTGTTGGTTCCAGATCAGGGGATGGTGTAACAATAGTCTGAAAAATAGTCTGTGTAAAAACCTGTGCAGCCCTTTGAGACTCTTTGTGATTAAGGGCTATACAAATAAAAATGACTTGACTTGACTTGACAAAACAACCAACAACAGTGTGTGCAGGACAAAGACTAGGAACCTTCCCGTGGTGTCCTGCGAAGGGCTCTCTCCCGGGGAGCCTTACGAATCCAACTCAATCCACTCAGACTCGCTCTCTCTTTCTTTCTTGGTCCTCTCTCCTTCTTTGTTTCTCCTTTTCTCTCTTCCCTCTTTACACTCTTGTCTCTCATTTTCTCTATCCCTCTCTTTCCTACTCACTCCCCACCTCTCTCACTCTCTTTTCCCCCTTTTTGCGTTTTACTCTGTCTTTGTCTCTTTCTATCTGTCCCTCTTTCTCTCTCTTCTACTCTCCTCTCTCTGTTCTTCTTAGGGCGGGCGACTTCGAGAGCAACCCTGGCCCCCAGTCCAAATGCCAGTGGTGCTTTCGAACCATTCGCTGTGACCACACCCCAATCACCTGTACTACCTGCCCACGGGGCTTCCATAAATCATGCACCGGCCTGTCCGAACGTGCTAAGGACTTTAGAGGCTTTGTCTGCTTGGTTTGCTTGGGTCACACCCCGTCAGGCCTGGCGGCATAGGACAGTCGCAGCCCCCTCTCCTTCGGAGAACTACGGAGCCTCCCACGAGCGAGTCTGGCGCTACTATGGATTACCTTAGGCGCCTCGAGTGACTCAACGACGACGACAACAGTGTGCAATCTCCTTTCCAGGTGTCCAGTATTAAAAACTAAATAAATTTATCACAACATTTCAAACTGCAGTCATGCGACTGAAGTAAGGCAAAGCTACTTAAGCGGGAGGTGGAACCTTTAAATAGAAAAAAAAAATAGAAATGGATAATTGTTCTTCAAGGGAATCAAATGAAACCTGTATATTTTCCCCGACGACAGCCGAGAAAAGCTAATTGGGAGGTTGGGGTGCTGGGTAGACTCCACCTGGGCCCCATTTTGATTGGAAAGACACGCTTCTGCTTTCTGGAAAAATCCACCAAGAGACCCCTGGTTTTGTGACTGTTCTGCTTAAGATGGTCCCACCAGCACCAATTAAAAAGTTGGACCATCTCAGTGCGCCAGGTTATCTCACACCCGCAGGACACCAAACCACCAATCGTCTGCAAACTTCACCAGGAGAACGGCATCTCAGATGACCTCGCAGTCATTTGATGCGGGAATGAAAACACACAGAGGAAACGAAAATCCGCGTAATTGTGTTGATAGTCATTATTGCCTCTTTGGAGCCATGCGGTCTGAGAATACACACTTTTATCGTAACATTGTTCTCAATTCAAATGACTTAAAACAGAATCCTCAAAACAATGGGAAACAATTGGATGTATTTCTTTGATGTGATGAGTTGATCTTTTTCACTTCCCCATTTGTAAGTTGCTCGCATCCTGAAAAGGTTTGAGCTCTCGGGGTGTCTGCCTGAAGCCAGGGAGACCAAAAGTTCCATTCCTGCGTTATCAAATATTTACAAAAATGGTACTCACATCCTCAACTGTGCATTAAGGATTAAGGGATTGTTCACCGGGGAGCACAGTGGAGCAGTGGTTAGTGCGTGTGCGGCACAGTTCTGAGATCATGAGATCGAACCTTCCTGTGTGGAGTTTGATGTTCTCCCTGTGCTCGCGTGGGTTTCCTCTGGTCACTCCGGTTTCCTCCCACATTCTAAAAACATGCATGTAAGTTTAATTGGCTGATCCAAATTGTCCCTAGCTGTGAATAAGCGGTTGAATTGTCTGTCTTTGTGTGCCCTGCGATTGTCTGGCAACCAGTTCAAGGGGTCCCCTGCCCACTGCCCGAAGATACCTGGGAATGGCTCCAGCACCCCCGTGACCCTACTGAGGATAAGCGGTGGGTTGTTCACCTTATGAATTGTACCTAAAAAAGTCTTGATTGTAGTAATGTTGTAACACATTTAAAATGAAGTGGTTTAAAAATTGTCTACCACTCAAATTCAATCTGGAACTTTATCCCTAATTGTATTTTCAACAGAATCAGAGGACTTCAATTACTTCTTCAATGAAATTATATAGCCCAGAAAAATAATCTAATTACTTCCACAAACAAGCTTTTTTTAAAGAAAAATTTGAATTTTGGTCTTCATATTATTCTTGTAAAAAAAAAAAGAATCTTCCTATATGGCATGGAAAAGGAACTAATCATATTTCTAATTTACGGGATGAATAATTGTCTTTACACAATTTTCAAATACCTTTCCAAATGTTAAGAGTCAGTTATCCCTAATGGTTTGCTTTAAAAAAAACAAGTTTAAAATACAGATTTAAGCACTTCTTATCTAATACAGTACTTGATAGAATTAAATGTTACAGACGGGTAGAGTAATAATTTGCCTGAATTCCAAAAAAACAAAGTTGTGACGGGACAAGTCTTTTTAGCACTCCCAAATTACACGTATAAATTGTAAAATGGTGGGGCTTTTGTCTGTTAAAGCTTAAGTAATTGTTTTGGGTACTCTACATAGCATTTAAGCCTATCCGGCTAATTAGCTCACATCCAGTCTTATTGTTTGTTGCATTTGCTCTTTCTTTGGAACAATATCTAATTTATTCTGTGATGGTGTGATCACGCTGGCACAGCGGATGAGTGGTTACTGCGTCTGCGGCACAGTTCAGAGGTCATGGAATCAAATCCAGCAACCAGCCTTCCTGTGTGGAGTTTGCATGTTCTCCCTGTGCGTGCGTGGGTTTCCTCCGGGGACTCCGGTTTCCTCCCACATTCCATAAACATGCATGTCAGGTTAATTGGACGGTCCAAATTGCCCCTAGGTGTGAATGAGCGAGTGAGTTGTCTGTCTCTGTGTGCCCTGCGACCAGTTCAGGGTGTCCCTTACCCACTGCGATGGGCTCCAGCACCCCTGTGACCCTGGTGAGGATTAGCGGTGTAGATAATGGATGGATAGTGTGATCACCAAACTATTACAATCGCAAAACTATTTTAGTCTGATATTGTGGCTTATTTATTCAAAGTGTCTGAAATCCCCCAGCAACGGGCGGCTCGGAGGCGGATGTGGTTCTTTAGCGTTCCCTGGTGGCTCCCTGTCACTTTTTTTCAAACTTGTTTGATAATGAAAAATGACATGGTTTCTGCAGACATAAATAACGTGTCACCCTCCTTAACATTTTCCCAGTGAATTTAGATGTACAGTCTATAAAGTAGACAGTATGTAATGCATTCCTTATAAGGCTTTTTAGTGGCTCCAAATTATTTAGGTGGGGTCCATATGGCCCTCAACATTTGAGTTGCCAACCCCCCATGCACTAAGGTAAACCGTCCCACCCCACCAGAAAAAACAAAGAATCATTGTTTATCTCGTCTCATCAGCTGCACCGCTTATCCTCAATAGGGTCGCGGGGATTGTTATTACATTTCAAAAAATATTTATCAGATTCCCCCTTTTTTTTTGTTAATGTGGAATTAAAGTTCAATTTCCATTCCGTTTAACATAATTCTAATTCTTTGAAATTAAGGTTTGGGTGTATGAGTTCTAGAAATGGATGACTGGCATTTTTATTACCTTTTTCCCCATTCCACACAAATTATCAAAATAAAATGGTTTGTCTAAATGTTGTAATAACGTATTTTGATTTAAAGTTCTGTCAGAGAAAATGTCACCGCAGACGCAGTTATTAGTTTATCAAATGGCGACATCTGGTGGCCAAAATTGCTGACATTGTTTGAAATATCGGCATTTAAACATTTTCAAAACAACGTGCATTGGAAGATAGCGATTGTGTTTGACATTTAGCATTTTCTTTGAATTCTGCTCTGAAGCTATTTTACTAAAATAGTTGGATTACTTTAAAGATTTAGTGCTGTTTATATAAACTTACTTAAGAGGGAAGGTTGTATTATTTAATGATCAAATTGGCAGGCAAACAAATCAGACCTTTATCAATTGATACTACCATGCGTTTGCGCAAATCGATAAATTCCCATTATCTGCAGCAAGATGGCTTCTAGAGGAGCTTGTGAATGGTGCTTTTGTTACTTTGATTCACTGTAGGTTGGATTCTTCCATCAATCAAAATATATTCGTACAGCATTTTTTGCTGTATACAGTCAATGCACAATGGCTAATTGGATACCTTAATCACTTGTCATATGAGGAACCATTTCATGTGGTGTGTCTTGGGCAGGTGCAGCTCAGTGGCACCCATCCCTATCCAGGCCACTATGTTTCTACCCGGTCTCAAACCCGTCCAATTTTCCGAACCCAACCACCTGGGCAGCCAAAGACACCTTGTGCTGAGTAAAGCCCCTCTTCAGTTGAATGGGACAATAAAGCGCCATCTAATGGTCACATAGTACGCACTGTCCTCTTAAAAAACTACACATGGAATTATGTGTTGTCCTTGGAGGCTATTCTCAAATGAGTAGTTACCGGAAAACATTTATTTGGGACCGAGTCACAGGGATACAAAAAATTGATGGTACATGAAACCCAAAATATATATACAAGTGTGTATCTACATGCAACTGCTCCAAAGGTGGGAGAGGTACAAACAGATGGCAAGAACTGAAAGTGCTGACATTTCTGCTTAACAGCGGAAACGAAGCACTTGCCGGAACACAGGAAAGATGTAGTCTTGCCGCTTTTCCTTTCTTTTCTCTCTCTCTCGACAATTTTAACCATTTACGAAGCCTCCTCGTCGATCTTTGGCGCCAAATAGTATTTGACGTGGCCCATGTCAGCAATCTTGTACTCAACCACTGAAAAAAAGAACAAGAAATAAGTGTGACGTCGTAAAAGCAGATGTCTATTAACCTTGAATTGATTTGTAGCTGTAGCTTACCGAGAGGAATGTCAGCGGACATGCTGAGAGTGACTGTCTTGGACAGTGGAGTGGCTTTAGTGAAGAAGTTTAGGTAGTTGAGGGCAAAAATCAGCTGAACTGGCTCATTCATTTCAATAGTCACCTGAAAACACATTTAATAAAATGTTATTTACACCAAAGTTGGGGTCACCTAGACAATAAAATATAAGTGTGTTATTTATTAAATGAGTGGTCCATGGTCTTAACTTTGGCCTTCTAAATCTTCTGTTTGGCCAGTCTCAAATCTGGCTTTTTCTTTGCCACTCTCCTTTGAAGACCAGCATCTTAGAGACACCTCTTTACTGTATATCATGGGTCTCCAATACAGTGCCTATGGGCACTAGGGCACCCCCTTACACAAAGTACTATCAAAACCTGGAACTGCTGGAAGCGGGCCTCTATACACCTAGGTAGATATAGTGTTGTGAAAGAGACCTATGGCAGCAAAAATATTAATTTACCAAATAATGTACGAGTGTATTTCCGATTAACTTAATGCTATTTCCATTGAGAAAAAAGTGCCTCCTTTAAAAAATAAGGAAACTTCTAAGAAACAGCATCTTTGGAACCATAGCGTATTTCACGTAATGATACCTAAAAATGAATGTGATTGCAATACACATTTTAATTATTCCTCAACTCACCGCTTCCTCCTCCTTGTCCACGTTGCTGGTCTGGGACAGTTTGATGTTTCCCGTGCCCAGCTCCCCATTGGCGGAGAACTTGACCCCATCTTTGGCGCATGAGATCATGACAGCATCTCCGATTTGCGAAAGATCGCGGCAAATGCGGGCGAACTCCCCAGAAGGCATCTTGACCACGCAACTGTATTCCTGCTCCTGTTTAAATGGACAAGAAGGTTGGAAACAGTTTCATTGTGATTCCAGGACCTAAAGAACCTACAGGAATTCCCAACTGCTCTACGTCGAGGTACATCAACTTCATCTCATAATCTGACACCTTCTCCTGGTCTGGAAACAAGGAAAAAGCACATCAGGGAACCGTCAAATTTTAATACACAGGGCACATAGAATTGTTTTTTACTTACTGACTGTCTCGAAGATAAGCGCAAGCGTGTCAGCGTTGTCGTCAGCTCTGAGGGTGACTATGTCTTCATTTCCGGCGCACTTGAGGACCTTGGACAGACTGGAATGGGAAATGGACAGTAGTTTAAAGACCTCATTCTAGGTCATTTGTGGTTTAGGATAAGAGGCATGCTTTTATTTTGTACTGTACTCGATATGAGACCATGGACAAACAAAGGGGGATTGGAGAAATACTAAATTCAAACTAAATCATCAGCCCATCCAGTTTCTGTGCCGCTTATCCTCAGTAGGGTCCTCTGGAGCCCATCCCAACTATCTTCGGGCAGTGGGCATGGGACACCCTGAACTGGTTGCAAGACACTTAAATGTTTAAAATTATGTAAATAACTTATTCCGTGTCAATCGAGGTTTCGAATTAGAGTTGAGGAAAACATTTTGCAGTATATTTGATTTTTGGACGTATTGGACAAACTGTAGGCAGTGGGAGGTGGGGTAAATAAATACTAACTAAAAATGTAATTTAAAATAATTTAAGGACGTCTTTCGATGTCAATTGCGGTTTAGTTAAAGGCATGGCTAACCGTTTGCATAATAGGACAGCTTGGACAAACTGAAAGGGGAGAGGAGAAATGTGAATGAAAAACAATGATTAATAAAATACTTCCATCTATGTCAGTTGTGATTGAGTAAATTGCTAAAATTTTGTGGTGTTTTCAATATTACGACACCTTATACAAATTGAAAGATGGGGGAGTGAAGAAATATTAACTAAAAATTTATTTAAAAATATTTTTTATGTCAATTGGGATTTGCAATTAGAGGCACGGCTAACATTTTGTTTTCAATATTAGGACATATCAACTAAGCTTTGATATATAAGAAAAACAAAACAAAAATTATCTGGGTAAACTAAGCAAACCTCTCAAATGACCAAGTATGAATGTATTTTATTTTTCAATTTCCCTTTGGGAGGGGTACGGACTCCTTTTCTTTTTATGATTTAAAATACATATTCCCTACATGCAAAAATGAATTGAATAAGGATAAACACATAAAAGCCATCGGCCTCAGCCAACTCCCTTTTGGCTCAATGTTTAAGGGATATAACTGTAGTGCACAACTGTTTTTAGTGCAATTATTTTATAGTTTCTTTTTGTTAATTAATGATGAATGCCTATGTGCTATTCCTTAATAAGCCATAAGTTAATTGACATAAAAGTGCCTTCATCTTTCACTTAGTTCTTTTGATTGTTGTTATATTGTTGAAAACATTACTTTCAAATACAAAAAGCCGAACAAGGAAAATATTGGCAATTCGATCATTTTTACTTTACAGAATTTCCTCCTCCGCGCGACCTGACTCATATGCAAATTATAGCTGACGTCACTACCGGAAGCTAAAATTCCCGGGTTCAAGACAGATTCCCGCCAAGACTCAAATTGGCGCTTGACTCGCGCATACATCAAAAGAAGACAATCGTTTCAAACCATATACGACAAACTTCACATTGCTAATGAATTAAAAGACTACACAAAATTGTTAAGCAGCAGATCGCTTAGAATGATTTCACACTTAGAGGGACATGTCCGGACAAAACTGCCATGATGGCGCCCTATTATCCTCAATCCACTACACTTGCTTTCTTTATGAGCACCAAGTTAAAACCTTTTCCACTTGAAGCCTGCGTTAACATGATAATATACTCAATGCTCCATAAAATCTGCTGACATCCCAAGTTAGACCAGCTGCGATAGTTTAGTTAACTCCCCCATAAGATAACTCCGATCATCTCGCCATCTATTGAATAAATAGCAAACGGTATGCTCTTTAAAAGACCACAGTAAAGTCAAGTGTCTAACCTGGTCAAGTTAACTCCCATGGCAAGGTTCCTGTCGCAACGGTAAGAGTCGAAGCCGTCGCTGCGGAGCGTGAGCTGCACCAGGGAGACGTGAGAAGAGTCCATGCTCTGGAGCGCGATACCGGACGAACTGACGTCCCAGCAAGCTTCCGTGATCAGATCCTTTAGGGCCTCGATCGCCTTCTTCAGGATGCTTCCCTGGACTAACCGAGCCTCGAACATGCTTGCTTGCTGAGAGGTTGAGTTTAAGAATGGACGAAAACTAAAAAGTCGAGCTTGCTTCCCTTAAGGCGAGGGGGAGGCTACGAATTGGAGTCTGTAGAGGTAAGCGTGAAACTGAAGGATAAAACTCTGAGTGCTGTGACTCAAGAGGCTGAGAGTGATACAGAAGGAGGGAAATGTGAAGATTGCGCGCGCGTCCCTTCTGTGTTATAAGAAGCTCTGTGTAGACGTAATTTCCGGAACTGGGCTCGACCTCGCCTTTTCCGCCTAGCAAATGTACTTCTTCGTGTTTAACGGGGGTTTGCACCAGCGTTTTGGTGCATTACCGCCCCCTACCATCACAGATCATAGTCTCAGTTCCTCAAATGCTATTAACAAGTCTCGTACTCGGGCAGCACGGCGGCGCAGTGGTTAGCGCGTGTGCGGCACAGTTCAAAGGTCTTGGGAACCTCCTGTGTGGGTTTAAATCCAGCTACCGGACCTACTGTGCGGAGTTTGTATGTTCTCCCCGTGCTTGCGTGGGTTTCCTCCGGGCACTCCGGTTTCCTCCCACATTCCAAAGACATGCATTTCAGGTGGATTGGCCGGTCCAAATTGTCCCTAGGTGTGAATGAGCGAGCTGTCTGTCCCAGTGTGCCCTGCGATTGGCTGGAAACCAGTTCAGGGTGTCCCCTGCCCACTGCCCGATGATTGCTGGGATGGGCTCCAGCACCCCCGCGACCCTAATGAGGATAAGCGGTGCAGCTAATGAGATGAGATGAAGTCCTGTACTACAGTGTTTTTCAACCCTTTTTGAACCAAGGTACACTTTTATATATAAAAAGTTCGTAGGCACAAGGTCCGTCGAAAATATTTGAAAATGAAGTTATGTCAAATATTTCACTGTACTACTTCATAAACGGATAATTAGTATATAAAAAGAAGAAAATAATACTTAAAATAAAAACGAAAGATGTGCTTTATTCATACCTGTCAACCTGTACGTTTTTGCCGTTTATTATGCATCTTAAGACGTGTATGACGTACAAGAAAATCTGTACGAAAAACCCAAATTTGTCAATTATGGGTACCAGTATACACCGACTATCACGAAACGGCAATCAATCAAGTCAAACGAGTTGGTCGCGGTAGCCTCTATCTCGGTATCGTTTTTTTCCCGTTGCAAACGAAGCGAGCGGTGTGATGCTACTGTGCGCATGCATCTGCCGCCTCGGATTTCATGTGGTAGTTGTGTAGTGAAAGGAAGTCTGTCTCTTTTTAGAGAACCGGCTTTTCCGGCTCAACTCATTAAAGAGAGCCGGCTCTCAAACGGCTCACTTGCTTTGATGCATTATAGTACGAATCATTATTGTTGTATAAAGAAGTTAAAAAAAAATGAAGTATAAAAGGAGAAAATAAAAAAAGACAGGTTTGTGGTTATCTCTTAAATCAGTATATTACCAACAATAATTTAATTGAATCAGAAAATGTATTATTCTATTTAATTATATTTGCATGTATTTTTTCCTTCTACAGTTAACGTCCAAGCTACTTAATATTTGAGCTTTTTTTATAATAAACCTCATTCATGTCGAGCAACTCAGGATCTCACAACAAAATGTTAATTAACAATATATATGATATAACGAAACACATGTACGATATAACATGTTAAACTACAAAAATAAACACGTTTGAACCAAAAAATATGGTGTAAGATTATTTTGTATTTTGTAATGAAAAATACGACATTTTGTAAGGGCATGGAGCCGTGGAGGTTGACAGGTATGTTTATCCATCCATCCATCCATTATCTGTACCGCTTATCTTCAGTAGGGTCGCGGGGGTGCTGGAGCCCATCCAAGCTATTCTCGGGCAGTGGGCAGGGGACACCCTGAACTGGTTGCCAGCCAGTCGCAGGGCACGCAAAGACGGACAATTCGCTCGCGCATTTACACTTAGGGACAATTTGTACTGGCCAATTAACCTGACAAGCATGTTTTTTGGAATGTGGGAGGAAACCGGAGTGCCTGGAGGAAACCCATGCAAGCACGAGGAGATCATGCAAACTCTACACGGGAGGCTCGATCTCATGACCTCAGAACTGTGCCTCACACGCGCTAACCACTGCGCCGGCATGCCGCCCCGAGGCACACGGTCCATCGAAAATATTTGAAAATGAAGTTATGCCAAATATTTCACTGTACTACCTCATAAGCAGATAACCAGTACATAAAAAGAAGAAAATAATACTTAAAATAAAAACGAATGATGTGCTCTATTTATGTTTTTATTTTTACAGTGCAATCTTAAACCGCTCTGTTGAACAAATTAAGTTATTAAACCTACGTTGCTACCTCATGAACAGATAATTGGTATATACTACTGATATGGATGACTATTACAGTTCCTCGTCTGAAGATAGCAAAAATACTGAACAATGGCCTGATTTTTTGGAAAGATAAAATTGGGCAAATTCCAGCGGCACACTAGACAAGGTCTCATGGTACACTGGTTGAAAAACACTGCCGTTCTCGTATCCTAGGCATAAGCGAGGGAAGCGGCTGCTTGGGGCCCTGCAACCACTAGGAGGCCCCAAGAGCGGTTATCTTGTATCCCCGTTTACACTTTGTCCACTCAACAATACTTCTAGAGATATACAAGAAAAACACTACACAATAACTAAAAAACTAAATATCAAATATAGTGCTTGAAAAAGAGGACCTCATATATTATTTTGCTTTATTCTGAAAATTAAAAAAATAGTATAGAATTACTACAAAACTAGTACCACAGTAACACTACATTACAAAATGCTACTACAGAATTATTTACTCTCAAAATACTACTATGGAAATACTACAAAAAAAAAAAAACACAAACATACTACTAAAATACTGCTCTGGAAATATATCAATTATTGTTCTACTGCAACATTAAAAAATACCAGTACATAATACTATTACATAAAAAAAACAGAAAAATGTTACCACTAAAATACTACAAGAGTTTTAAAACAGAAATACTAAAAATTACACTTATAGTGATACTAAAAAAAATTCCTATGGAAATATCACGAAGAAAATACAAAAATAAAACTGCAGTAACACTGTACTACAAAAATATTACAGAAATACAACAAATATACAAAAAAAAATCTTCAATGGAAATACTGCACAATACAGCAGAGATAGTCCGAAATACTACAGTAATACTACAAAAGTACTATAATTGTAAAACAACTGAGATAATACAAAAATACTATGAAAATACAACGGATAAACAAAAAAATTATTTCAAAAACAAAAAAAATACTCCATAAAAACTACTTCAGAAATACAACAAAAAATAAAACAACAGTAACGCTACAAAAGATAACTACAGAACTTAAATGAAAATCCGACTTCAGAAATACTAAAAATACATTTTCTAATTATCTTGATAACATTAATGCATGATAAACAAATAGCAAGTACAGAATGATGTAACCAGCTATTTCATGGTCGGCCATGAGCGCAATGAAAATTAGTTTTTATGAGGGGTGAACCCCTACCCCAAAACAAAACCTGGAAGGATGGGCACCGCTTGGCTGTACTTGCCCAAGACGCACCTCAGGACGTGGTCCCCCTACCACCCTGGTGGTTAAGGGTTCCGTGCGGGCACAAGAAGGAGCACGTTAAAAAGGCACAAAATTATCAACGCATTAGTTGTATGTCAGTATTGTTAACCATATTCGTTCGGTGGGCATCATTAGAATCCCTGACAGACCTTAGAAGGCCCCCTGGGACATGGCTTGACCACATTTCTAGACCAGGTAAATGACTGCAGTGTTTGAGTCATTTTTAATGCGTGTTTTCAGTCGTTTTGTAACAGCTTTGATGCGGAACTCCAACATTTTCTGTTGTTTTCATAATTCATTCACCTTTCACTTATAATTCACGCTTTTCCAGCATGTGACATTTTATTGTATTTTTTATTGTATCCTAGTTGGGCAGGACGGCGGCGTAGTGGTTAGCGCATGTGCGGCACAGTTCTCAGGTCATGGGATAGAACCTCCTGTGTGGAGTTTACATGTTCTGCCCGTGCTTGCGTGGGTTTCCTCAGGGCACTTCGGTTTCCTCCCACATTCCAAAAACATGCATGTCAGGTCAATTGGTCGGTCCAAATTGTCCCTAGGTGTGAATGAGCGAGCTTGTCTGTCCCTGTGTGCCCTGCGACTGGCTGGCAACCAGTTCAGGGTGTCCCCTGTTCACTGCTCAAAGATAACTGGGATGGGCTCCAGCACCCCCGTGACCCTACTGAGGATAAGCGGTGCAGATAATGGATGGATGGATCTTGTTTTCAAACCTGAATAAAATTGTAAAATGGACAAAATAACATTTCATTGGCATTTATATGTTAATTACAATAATGACAAAAAAATAAACACAATCTTGAATCTCAAATCAGCAATCACACATAATGACCAAGAATTTATTTATTGATTAATAAGCAAAATTGGAAACACAGTTTTTTTTCCCTGGGTTGTTTTCTGCCACTTGGGGCCAGTTGTATTTGAAACTGGGCCAGGCCACCACTTAGAGGTCCGGTAGGAGGTAGTTGGTAGCCATTGCGAGGACAGGGGCCCCCGTAGGCACGCCTGGAAAGGGGCCACTAGAGCCAGCAATGTCGATGTGGGAGTATGGCAGAGGCACCTCGGAATCCACACCATGCTGCATCAAAATAAAATGGATCATTTTAGCTGTAGCTTATTTCCTGGATTATAAAGCGCACCCCAAATGTTTTTGATCTTTTGTGAGATTCCTGTCACATATAAGGCGAAGTGGGCTTTATGGTCTATGGACTATAGAAAGGTTGTGTAAAGTCGAAATTTATTACTGATCACGATTGGAAAAGACTGAATGCAGCAGGATTCGAACCCTGATCGCGGCAGGGAAAGCGCCACTGGGGATACAGACAACTTCTCCTCATTATCATGGTACCGCGTTAAGAAGACAAACAACTCTTTGGTGTATCTGATGATGAATCGGACTTTGAATGACTTTAATACATATATGGTAAATTTTATGTTGGGTTGTTGAGTTTATAGTTTACGTTGTCAAGATATGATTTTATTGAGGACACACCAATTTCACAACTTTTGTCACTTACAATTCTTAATTGGTGTAAATTTTGTTTCGTTTTCTACATTCTTTAACATTCGTATCTGGCACCGTGACAAAAAATACTGTGATAGTGAGGTAAGACCAAATGCCTTTTCATATGCCATTTTTGTCCCTAATGGCCTGGTGGTTAGGATTCAGTGCCATCTGCGTTCGATTCCCGTTGCCACCATTGTACTACAATAGTGATCAGCGATGATTTCTTTTGCAAAGATATAGTAATTTACTGGTATGCATTTCCAATTTTATCCGTAGTAAAGCGCAGGGGATCATTAGTAGGCGTGGGCAGATGGATCCAAATATCAATATTAGCAATACTTAGCAAGTACTTGGACTGGATCAAAACTACTGTCCTGGGTTGATACTTTTTACTTGGTGCAGGGAGCCAAAGGCTGGGAATCAAAGACAATTGATACTTTGCATTATTGAATTTATTTTCAAAATATTGTCCAATGGAAGGTATTTTTTTGTTGTGTAGTTCACATTGTTTTACAGTATTTGTATTATTGTGACATTGCTGCCGTCTTTTGGTTTGACTCTTGTCCAGAAACAGATGCTATAATAAAATCTTTTTACGTCAAAGGTTTTTACATTGTATTGTTTACACCATTTGCACTTGGACTTTATTTTTCAAATATTGTGCAATGGAAGGTTTTTTAGTTGTCTTGTTGACATTATTGTACAGCATTCGTATTTCCGTTACATTACCATGTATTTTGGTTTAACTCTCTTGATTTTGTTTTGGAAGCATCTGTTATAATTTCTTTTTACACAGTCAAAGTTTGCACTGTAGTTATTGAATACATTTTTAAGAAATTAGTTCCTAAAAGATTTGTGCTGTGTTAATCCTAATTAGAAAATCAAGAAATTTGATTATTCAATGATCATGACATTTGCAAAGTATTGGTATGGGATCAGTATAAATTGATACTTCCCTGTTTTTAGGATACCAAACCTCCCAGTATCGCTCACCCCTAATTATAAGGCGCATGTTCAATTTTCTGGTCAATTTGCTTTTTGTAGGTGCCTTATAGTCCTGAAAATACGGTATCGTTAACCGTAAGGTTAATTAATTAGGTAATCTCACGCTGACCACCTTGTGCAAGCCAGAGGCCATGATTAGGAAAGCCGCTGGGGTCTGATGCCCCCTGGGAGTGGCAGAAGATGGCAAGTTGTTGCTTTGGAGGATGTCTTCGTACTCAGATTTTCCCTTGTGGAACTCGTAGTCCTCCCTCCTGATGCGAGATACTTCAAACAGGTCGCCCAGCACCTCTCCAGCTGAATGACACAACAGGTTGTCAGAATTTTTTTTTTTTTTAAACCAACTTGGTTTGCAAATGGTGAAATAAAATCTTCTTTAATAGGGAGAAAATTAAGTTTTCCTGAAGTATATCTTGAGACATTGCAACCCCTCTAACATACAATTTTAATTTATCATTTGCTCTTGGACAGTTCTGCACACTTATGAAAATTAAAAAGATCATTCCTATATTTAAAAGTGGGATTGTGACCAGTTCACAAACAATTGGCAAACATCAATAGTTCCTCGGCTATTGAACATTTTGGAAACTATCTGTTACACGTTTGAAAAGCTCCATGAACAAGTATAACTTACTAAATAATAGTATGACTTCGAAAACAAACATTCTACGGCTCTGCCTGTATTTAATTTTGTGGAGGATGGAACACATGACATGAACAACAAGTTATATTCTGTTGTGATTTTCACAGATTTAAGTAAAGCTTACAACACAATAAATCACAATATACTACTCAAAGGAATTACAGCATTATGGAACGCAAGTAATAACTCATCACTGTGTAAAGACACATCCCTCAAAATGCACAGATTGGCGTCATAGAACCTAAGGTGAAAGAATTGTTGGATAAAAAAAACAACAAAGAAAAAAATGGAATACAAAATGGTAGTTAAAAGCTTCTGCGTCCGCATACTTCCTTTGGGCACATGTTCATGCATTTTATCATTGTATTGTACATCGGTCTTGTGCAAATATTTATATTTTCCTTTTGTTAATCATTTCTTGTTTTTTTGTGCCGTGCCTAAATAAAAAAAGCCATACTACCCCTTTTATTCCTTTAAATCCCTAACCTTCAAAGTACCCTAGAACAATGTACTCTTACCTTTCTGCCACTGTGCTGAATTGCCAGAACGATGAGCAGGTCCGTTATCCATGATTATCTGCAGAAACGATCAAAGCATAGAATTTTTTTTTTTTTTAACAAGTGGTATATCACACTGATGTTATCAAGGAATGGAATCGGCACTCACTGAATAATTTGGTCCCATGGCTCTGATGGCGTGGCCGGTAAGGGTCGCAATTGTAAACAACTGAGGGTTTGTCTCACGGACCGCCTTTGAGAAAAGAAAACAACGTCAAAACCTTTGTGAGCATGTTCAAAATGAAAACTGAGGATTTCGTGAACACCCACAAATTGAGCCACTGTCAAAAAGGATTTCAGACAAAAACACTCAAAACACAGACCACGTGACAGGATTACTATTTGGGATTATTGTAATGGTAAAATCTGACTTTTGACTGCCCAAATTCTGACCTTCTCCTTCATCTCGCAGAGCAGGTCAACCATCACCATGCGCCCCTCTGCATCCGTGTTGCCTACTCGAACACGGCGGCCCGCGCGAGAAACCACCAGCTCATCTGCCACGTAGCAATCTGCAACAAAAATTCTTTATTAAAATTAGCACCTAAAGAACATTTTCCTTTCACCCTCCTCACTAAGAAGAAGCACTCTCATAAAAAGTCACCAACCTGAACCCACACTGTTGCGCACCATAGCCATGGAACCAACAACCTTCAGATTTTTGGGCTGCAGTAGAGCCAAAACCTTCAATGGAAAAAATGTATTAGTGAAATTCATTGAAACGGTTCAATTTGAATTGCCATTGATAACAACGAGGTTAGTGATGCACTCAAACACAAATAAGCCAGTAACATTTTAACGGTCTCTTCTCACCCCAGCCATTACCTTTTTGACCCATTTCTCTTAGGTAGGCGCTACAGGTGCCTTAAAACAAAGACTATAAGGGTCATAGACAGTTCCTAACCCAGGACCACCCCCACCATGAACGAGCTTAAAACTGAAAAATGTATACGAGAGGAATTAAAGAATAGACATTCAAAGATGTCCCATATAGAGCGCATATACACATACATTTTAAAGCAACATGGAATTTTAAAGTAGTACAATTACCAATATACACGAGACAGGAAACAATGAATAAAAAAAATAGTGGGCAGCAACTGTGATAGCAGCGAAAAATTATAAATATGTATTCCTCCAAGAAGTTTAGCGCACTTATTTTGGGAATTTTTGTTGCTGCTAAATGTTATTGCAAAGATTTTCATTACCCTATTGTCACAATGCACTATTATTAAAACTTGAGCCAGTCTCCAAGCACTACCTTGTAAACATTTTTGCCCATTTATCCTGGCATTTTTATGTTTTTTTTTTCTCTTTTTAGGTCTTTATCCTGGAGTGCCATGTCCCATCTCTTTGCAAACAATGTTGACCACTTTGTTATCAATGACAATAAGGACAATTCTATTAAGACTTATTAGAGAAAATATCCTAGATTAAAATAAAATATGAAATTCCATTCACAGCAGGTAGAGGTACTGCTTTACACAAGCCCCTCTAAACATAAAAATTTCAATATATCGGTTTTATTTTGAAGGAAAATCTTGCTCCACATACGATGGAAAATCCAGGTCACAAGCATTCCCAGAGGGTACCACTAGAAACCGTGAGAGCGATCACTGCGCGGGACTACTCACCGCCAGAATCAGATCTTTCCAGTTTGCAATAGGGTGCAGTAAACACATTTTGTGTGTATGTTCATTTTAATTTAGAGTAAGTTTACGTTTAAGTGCACAATAAACGCATACTTATCATTAACCATATATATATATGTTCATATATATATATTTCTTTTTTTTTGTACACAATTTAAAATGATCAAAAAAAAGTATAAAATACGGGAGAAATGTATAAGTTGACAAGTATGTTATATCAGTCAGTCCTCCTTTCAAAGGTACCACCCCAGTCTCACCCTCTTTCACCATACCATGGACACACCTTAGTTACGCTGACTGCCTTCATAGCTAATGCTCATCATAAACTCTTTTTATTTTGTTAATGTCTTATTTATTTCATTACTGATTTTTTTGTTGTTCATCTACAACTTGAATGTGTTTGTAGTAATCAGGGTAGATGTGTTTAATAGCCATTTCAGGTTTACTTGGATCCTTTTGGAAGGACGGGAACAGACCAAGGTTTTAAATGTTTCATATCGGGAAAACTTGCTCGTTACATGAGAAATGAGCTACGAGCACAATCCTGGAACAAATTAAGCCTGTATGAAGAGGTAAGATTGTATTTGCGTCCGCAAGTACTCACTTGGAAGAAGCCCGCAACTGCAGCAGCCCCACACTTGTCTCGGTGCATCCCTGCCATGAAACCACCAGCCTTGATGTCTGCTCCGCCCGTGTCGTAGGTGATTCCCTGTATAGCGATGAACACAGATTGAGCCATTTAATCCCGTTTTTTTCCCATGCTCTTTGAACCATCGCTTGACTCATTTAAGTTCTATGATCATTTCTGCTTGTAGTTCCTGTAAATTGTACCTAAGTCTAATATTGTGGCCTCATCAGCAAACAGAATATGCAATAATTTCAAAGATATATTGCACAAGGCATTTTTATAAAATGAAAACAATAAAGGTGCTAAGACAGACCCTTGAGAGATTCCACAGGTAATACTCATAACACTTGAATATATGTCACCAATCTGTACATAGAGTTGTATTTTACCCACTTTACCCGGTATTAAGCAATTCATCATATTCCTGAATGCTGTACTGATTTAAATAGTATGTTGTGATTTATTGTGTCAAAACTTTCCTCAAATCTGCGAAAATACCAATGAAATATAACTGGTCAATTGTATGTATTATGTCTTCTAAAAGATCATTTATTGCCAGAGCTGTACTTGAACTCCTTTAGAATTCTTAAATTTATCTTGCATTTGTTGCATGCATAAACATTAAATGTTTTGTACAGATTGTCCTTACTTCAGCCTAATTCTATTACTATTTATATTTTTATAGGTAAAGTATAAAAATGTTTAATGCCAACCTTGTGTGGGGCTTGAAAAAAAAAATACTGTCAGACATTATAACAGGTTTGTGTTACAGAAAAGGTTAGGGACCATTGTTCAACTTTCCACTTTGCGTGTATGAAGATTAAAAATGTGATTCTATAAAAGCACTTTGCATGCAAAAATGGACCCCTTTTTCAGCCTACGTCATCACATCACCACAGGATGGATTTGCACTGTTGGCCGAAAACAGCAGGAGTAGGAGTACAAGTTTAAACAAAACGAGGGAAGATTTGTATGTTGAGTTGCGTTTTTTGGAGTTCAAATGTGCAATGACATCAAGCTGTTGTGTGTATGGGTGCACAAATCATAATTTTAACGAACCCACATTTTTTTGCAATTTCCAGAGGAAACAGGCCTTTTCAAGAGTACTGTAGGAGCCTGTGGCTGGAAGCCATTAAAAGAACTGATTGGCCCAAGGACATCATTAGGAATCCCCATGCTTTTTGTGCCCATTTTATATCTAATAAGTTATTGAGGCTACTTGGTTTGGATTTACTTGAATCCAGAATTCTTTAGTAAGTAGGATACGTGTCGGGGAATTGTGTTTGCTACCAATGCCTATGATAGGTTGCAAGTTTGCTACTCTACTGGTGCTACCTGGTAGATATTCTACCAAAATATTTTCTAAATATAACATATATTTAATAATAACACATTGTTGTTGTTTATCATTATTATTAACTGTCGTTGTCATTATTGTTATTGATCCCACCAACACTAGTGAGGTCGATTCTTCTAAAGTTTAACTAGGAAACTGTAAAACACACTTATATTCTATCGCTTATGAATGACCTATATTTTATGTTTACAATGTCTGTGTATTGTTTGTTAATGCTACATCCATTGCAACCTTGTCATCATTTTTCATTTATTTAGTTTACTTTTTATTTTATACTTTAATTATTTTATATTTTATTTTTATTCTTATTGTTTGATAATGCAACATCCATTGCAGCCTGGTCATCCTGGAAGGGGGATTACCTCATGTGCGGTCCCTTCTTAAGGGTTCTTCACTTTCCTCATTGTTGAGGTTTTTGAGTTTTTCCTTCTCCTCATGTAGCTTTTAGATCAGGGGATAGTGTAATAATACGCCTCGTGATTAAGGGCTATACAAATAAACATGACTGGACTTAAATATGAACTGGTTATCTGAGCCACTGTTTTTCGTCTATTTAACTTACTGGCATAAAAAGGTATTTTCCTCATGACTTACCAGATATGAATGTATGATATGCATACGTGGCGAAAAAGCGCCACAATGTGGCTCGAACAGTCCAAGTGTAGCGTTGATCATAAAAGCGGGGTTTCTTTTGGTTGACTTTGATCACTGAAGTAGCCATCTTGCTCCTTCCACATACTTTGTGATTATTTGAAATGTTAGATAGATAGATAGATAGAGATAGATAGATACTTTATTCATCCCCGAAGGGAAATTCACATTTCCAGCAGCATCCCTGAGCTGAGAACAATACAATAATAAAGCAAAAAGAATACAATATACAAATACCCAGTGTGAAGTGCAAATGCCCACTGTAGCGTATTATATAGAATAACTAAATAGTGCTACACAGAATACATATTGCAATAAGATTCGGTAATATGCAATGTAGGTGGTGTGGTTTACTGTGGGCTTTTACTCTGCCGGGTAGAGTTAAAGAGCCTCATGGCATGAGGAAGAAAAGATCTCTTCAGTCCGTCTGTAGTACAAGACAGTGACAGCAGTCTGTCGCTGAAACTGCTCTTCTGTCAGGAGATAATGCTGATAATGTTGCCATGGCCGATCTTTTTCTGTCTATCTACTGATAAAATGACGGGAGTTCCGCCAGTCTGCCTCAAGAATGCAAACAGAGCTTGGCTTTGCCTTACTTGTTTACAAACACAGAAAGAGGTCCATAGTGTGTCCTCTCACCTTGCCCACTAGCATGAGAGTCTTTTGGATGGGTGCCTCGCCACAATACTGCAACTTGATGACTCTGGCCTGGTGTCGGGGTACAACTGCAGAACAAAAAACTACAAGTGCTCGACAAAAGCGCCAGCCAACAACAAGATGCACTCTTACCGTTGGCACAGCGATTGACAGCAGCCAGACAGGGGTACTCTCTCTCCAGAAGCTTCACGTCACTAATCACCTCTACCTAAAATAAAAGACACGGGTAGTAATTATCGGCGTTACAAACCAATGCAAATATTTTAATTTTTTTTTACTGCCTAATCTTGCATTTTGAAGGGCACACTCCTGTCATTGCTTGGAGGGAAGTGGGACCATTCGTCGGTCTTTCTAGTTGCCGTTTTTTGATTACTATTTGTAACCAAGGAGATTGATTAAAAAGAAGGTTTTGATTTTTTTTGCATTTTGAGGGCATTTCAACAGTCTTCGGTTATCCTTGCAAGCTTTCATTCATTGATGTATTCTCTTATTTTGAGTGTCTACTAAACTGTATTCTTATCAATGGCAATCAATTTGACAATTACTGCGCTCTATTGTTCATTACTTTGGGCCGCTGTTTGTTATTTTGACCATCATGCCAGGTTTAAAATTGTCACCATTTGCCAAATCTCTGGCAACTCTGCAGCCAATGGAGACCCCTGGTTAAGGATGAAAGCTCAAATAAAATAGAACTCGTCCCAGGACGGTCTACCTGCACAGGACTGTTCTTGAAGAGTTCCACGACATACTCTGCTGCCCGGGGAGCAGCCATCCTTTCAGGATCGGAGCCACCGATATCGCGACATGCGAGCCTAAAAAGATGAGATTTCCACAGTGAAGGGTCAAGTTCTGCAATTTCCATGCAAAATCATTTCAAAATACCTTCCACTTTCCAGAGCCGTAGCCAGTTTCACGAGCTTTTGTCCTTGGCTCTCATGATTCACCCAAAGACCCAGCACGCACACTTTGTGGTTGGACGATTTTAGGTGAGCTTCCCTTATTTCCAAAGGCTATTAAAGGCAAGAGAGACACACTCATTATATTTTTTTCAGCAAGAAGAAGTTTATTTAAGTATACAGTATCCTGTCAAGTTATACTTAAAATGAACTCAAAGTAACAGAGGAAGTTTGGTTTAAACATACATTTTTAATATTACGTTTCATAAATGTCACACAAGTAAACTCGGGTTAACAGCTTTAACCCAAAATAATATGCAAAGAATTCCAGCATAAATTTAAGAACACCTTAAGCATATACAAGTATACAGAAAATTTGCTTAATACAAACACACATTTTTTCACCATACCGACAACCTCATACAATGCAGTCACAAATCTTGTGGTAGGTCTGCCTCCAACTAAAGATCATAGGCCATATCCCAAAACAAGTAGTTAAAAAAGTGATGGAAATTAATGAATACAAAAAGTTCTACTAGTCAAGTGTGTTGCTCATCATGATCTATAATTGTATAATTGTAGCTATTCTATAGCGTATGAATAACCTATATTTAAGATATAGGTTATTCATACGCTATAGAATAGCTACAATTACTTTAGTAGGACTATACTTGATGTGCTTATACTTGAAAATACATATAGAAAAATGCATATTCAAATATTATTTCTCTACTTCTATTTTGGAAATATGATGCTGAAATGTCAATAACGTGATATCCTTCCTTCGACGAGGAGGCTTTTTATTGGAGACTATTCTCACCCAGAAGTTGTTCTGTTGACAAAAGCCACACCTTTTCCGAACCAAGTAACCAGTTGCATCCTGTGCTGGAAGCATGGTGCTTTTAAAAACGAGACTCACAGTTGGAACTTTCAAATATTAAAGGGAAAAAGCTCTGGTGTGTGAATGCTTTTTCTTTCAGTTATCTTCCAGAAGTTTGACATCTGACCATGTGTTTATAGTTCCGTTTTGTAAATCAATGTCACAATTGTATCGCTACATGAGCATAACGTTGTACCCCTTTGAAACTGAAGAATTCTTAGATAGATGATTGGAGCAAAGACCATGTTGCTAGTGCTTTTGTTGATTAAATGGGATGTTAAAAAGCCCAAAAGCAGTCGGTTATGTTCCCTTTAAACATGATGGATTAGGCTGCTTGTAATGAATCCATCTTAGCTTAAAGAAGACATGCATGATGTAAAGCCTGTTATGTCCCTGATCAACTATTTAAATGAGACAGACTTATTTTTCTTTTAAAACTGTTTAACATCAAAGCAAATAAAGAGAAAGGACTTGATTTGAGCAAGCCAAAAACTGTGCTGAAAGACAACTCATTACTAAACCGAAAATAAACAATTTGGGCCTCTCTACAATATTTCAAGTAATTGTGTTCAGTCAAGGGTTCGTGCACCTTTCCCGTGGCGCAATTCAATCAGTTTAGGCACTTTCAAAAGCCAATTTTCCAATTTCTCAAGTACCGTTTATAAATAAATACATTATATTGTTAGTAATAATCGTTATTGATTGACATTATCATTACTATTATTTGTCCCACCCACACTAACAATGTATTTAAGATGGGTGCAAGCCAATGAAAGACATCTATTCTACAGGGAGTGCAAAATTATTAGGCAAGTTGTATTTTTGAGGATTAATTTTATTATTGAACAACAACCATGTTCTTAATGAACCCAAAAGTCTCATTAATATCAAAGCTGAATATTTTGGAAGTTGGAGTGGGGCTTTTTTAGTTTTAGCTATTTTAGGAGGATATCTGTGTGTGCAGGTGACTATTACTGTGCATAATTATTAGGCAACTTAAGAAAAAACAAATGTATACCCATTTCAATTATTTATTTTCATCAGGGAAACCAATATAACAGCTCAACATTCACAAATATACATTTCTGACATTCAAAAACAAAACAAAAACAAATCAGTGACCAATATAGCCACCTTTCTTTGCAAGGACACTCAAAAGCCTGCCATCCATGGATTCTGTCAGTGCTTTGATTTGTTCACGATCAACATTGCGTGCAGCAGCAACCACAGCCTCCCAGACATTGTTCAGAGAGGTGTACTGTTTTCCCTCCTTGTAAATCTCACATTTGATGAGGGACCACAGGTTCTCTATGGGGTTCAGATCAGGTGAACAAGGAGGCCATGTCATTAGTTTTTCTTCTTTTAGACCCTTTCTTGCCAGCCACGCTGTGGAGTACTTGGATGCGTGTGATGGAGCGTTGTCCTGCATGAAAATAATGTTTTTCTTGAAGGATGCGGACTTCTTCCTGTACCACTGCTTGAAGGAGGTGTCTTCCAGCAACTGGCAGTAGGACTGGGAGTTGAGCTTGAGTCCATCCTCAACCCGAAAAGGCCCCACAAGCTCATCTTTGATGATACCAGCCCATACCAGTACCCCACCTCCACCTTGCTGGCGTCTGAGGCGGACTGGAGCTCTCTGCCCTTTACCGATCCAGCCACGGGCCCATCCATCTGGCCCATCAAGACTCACTCTCATTTCATCAGTCCATAAAACCTTAGAAAAATCCGTCTTGAGATTTTTCTTGGCCCAGTCTTGACGTTTCAGCTTGTGTGTCTTGTTCAGTGGTGGTCGTTTTTCAGCCTTTCTTACCTTGGCCATGTCTCTGAGTATTGCACACCTTGTGCTTTTGGGCACTCCAGTGATGTTGCAGCTCTGAAATATGGCAAAACTGGTGGCAAGTGGCATCTTGGCAGCTGTACGCTTGACTTTTCTCAGTTCACGGGCAGTTATTTTGCGCCTTGGTTTTTCTACACGCTTCTTGCGACCCTGTTGACTATTTTGAATGTAACGCTTGATTGTTCGATGATCACGCTTCAGAAGCTTGGCAATTTTAAGAGTGCTGCATCCCTCTGCAAGATATCTCACTATTTTTGACTTTTCAGAGCCTGTCAAGTCCCTCTTCTGACCCATTTTGCCAAAGGAAAGAAAGTTGCCTAATAATTATGCACACCTGATATAGGGTGTTGATGTCATTAGACCACACCCCTTCTCATTACAGAGATGCACATCACCTGATATGCTTAATTGGTAGTAGGCTTTCGAGCCTATACAGCTTGGAGTAAGACAACATGCATAAAGAGGATGATGTGGTCAAAATACTCATTTGCCTAATAATTCTGCACTCCCTGTAAAGTTTAACTTAAGTGTGAACTCAGCGACTGTAAAAATGAACAGTTCATCCATTTTACTTGCGGTTGTAAAAAGATATTTTAGTCGTTACTCATCCAATATTATTATTACGTGATAATTACCCCAGCGTTGTATATGAGGCGAATCAGTCGCACACAAAAGTCCCACAAATTTGCTCGCGCAACCAATGTGTAGCGCTGATCAAAAGGACATATTTTTGTTGTTGACTTTGTTCACTCACATAAAGTCACTATCCTGCTAGCTGCACATACTTTCAGCTTATCCAAGATGTTACCATAAACAATCTTTTTCGGTCAACCGGCTGACATGAATTTTGCTTTTCTACCTCAACAAAGCGCGCAGAGTTTGGCTACGTCACACTTGTTAACGAACACAGAAAAGGGGTCCATAGCCGAGGTTCACAACACCATACAAACAAATGCCAGCTATCGTTACTCACAAGGGAAGAAGAAAAATACAGGAAAAGTGAAGCTACCGGAGAGCAAAGAAGGTGTCGTTTTTAGGGAGACTTGTTTTGCGTTCTCATTTAATGCATGGTATATAGAGTCGGACTGCAGAAAAATATATTATGCAATATTTTAGGCATTTAGAAGCACTTCACCCTAAATTTAAGCACTTTTCAAACCTTAAAGACACAACATTAAAATTCATGCATCTTCAAGGATTTTAAAGACCCGTACCTACCCTAAAAAATCCAAACCAGCCAGTTCATCGTTTCTCTTACCATGTAAAGTGCATGAAGAGCGCCCAGCGCAGCTACCAGTGTGCTGTTCTTGTAGTCCTTGTGCTGAGGGCAGACCAGCAGGGGACGTTGCATTCCTGCTTTTAAGGCCCTTAAATGACAAAAGTGCGAGAAATATTTTTTAAGGTTGTAAGATTTAAATGTATAATATACCAACCGCTTAACAGCATCGACTGCCGCATCGCTAAAGCGTCTGACGTCGTCATAGTCACGATTGACAGGGCCAGTGGCAGAAAACACTAATCGGTTGCCAGGGACACCAGGGACTTTCAGGACCACCACTTCCTCTCCCAGCCCGCTGTCCACCTGTTAAATCATTTGATCATTACGTTCTGAAACAAGGGCAGAAAGTCCTCGACAACTCGACAATTTTTGTCAGATTTCTTACTCTGGACTTGTTTATGCAGGCAATAGTCTGAACTTTAAAGTCATGTAAAAGCACACACAAATAATATGTTCTTTGGCGGACTGCAAATAATCTGATTGAAAGTGTTGGGTTGGAATAATTATGTTTAAATTATTTGTGCATGTATTTGGGGCCCAGCTACAGGCAGAAGTAATTCAGGCCAAAATCATCCAATTGTTCTAGAAGGGCATCTGAAATGTTTTCAAAAGTCATCACTTTGTTTAGTAATTAGAGCAAATTTGTTGTGCGCTGTTGGCTCCTCTGCCATGCACACAAGTGGAATTTGGCGACTAAGCGTCAAAATGATTAAACATTTATGATACTCGACACCTTTGACGCAACGCCGTTTTACTCCAAAAAGTTTCCCCGCACCTCAGCCAACAAAGGCATTAGTGACACGTGTAGCAGCTGTTAAGTATGCGGGGATTTAGGGCATTTATTATACAAGATAATTCAATGTGCTTTGAATTTTGAAAAGTTAAAATAGAGTGACTTATTTTGTTCGAACTTGCCCTCAGTTTTCTCGTATAAGTGCGTGACAGGATTTATTTGGATCGCTAATGATTGGCAGAGAAAGAGCCAGAGCCAATCAATCTGATACTTACTTGGGTGGAACAGTGCCTGGGTTAGGCTATAAGACAAACACTCGCACCTTCACCGGGAAAACAATTAGGCAGTTTTAAATGGGTTGCTTATTGCCTGCCAATTTTAATAAAGAAGGGGAGATAGTGGTGTGCGGGTATGTTGAGCGTCACCTCGAATGTCAAGTGTCTGTGAATCCCTATTCAGTGGCGCACAGACCACTATCTTTGAATGGGTAGTTTGACAGACATAAAGTGTGACAGTCTAACACAATACTGATAAGCTTATTAATAAAAGTAATAGCAAGAAGGTTTTGTATTGGAGTCAGATTAGGAGGCTTATCTTGCTAATGGTAGCCATGTAAAGCAGTACTATCCGTTGTATGAATGGAAGCAAACCTAGACCCCACACAAAAACACAAGTCTCGTTAGTAATGAGCGCCACCAGGCTGTATTTGCCCAAGACACACACACCAGGAAGTGGTGTCCCGACAACCAAGATGGTGAAGGCATCCGTGAACCTTGATACCCATTCAACAGAATCCATGATTGTGCGCATTACTGCGCATGGGAAGTTTCTCAATCCAGGAGTTTTTTTTCTTTTGTTGGTGAAGCTAAAACTATTACAGAGAGAAATGCTAAACACCAACTCTTGTTAACTTGGTAAGCAAGCCTCGTGTGTATTGGTTGATTTTTTCACTGTCTTCACAGCAAAAGACCCTCAGTTTCATCTAAACAAATATAACGGAAATCCATGTTTCTGGCAAGCCACGCAAGAGCACAATTTGTATACAGAGTAAAGAAAAACAAACACTGTACTGATGAGTGAGTGACATGAATCCTGATCTTTTATTTAGTGTCAAAAGTTAAACGTGGAAACAATGTGTATTTGCATAAATATGTGGCTGTTATTCCAATCAGATTTCATTTGCAAACACCGTGTACACGACATGGTTGTTTGTCACTATTAATGTATACCGTTTATCAGGATTACTATAAAAATCGGGATTGGGATCGCAGTTTGAAAATTCTATGTGTGCCAACGTACCATATGTTTATCACATGTTGGGTGATGTGCATATACCATGAATAGGTCACCAACTTACAGAATTGTAGTCCTGCAGCGGGGCTTTTAGACAGTCAAGTTTAGAGGGCAAATCTTCATGGCTTTGGGTTACCAATATGAGACCATCAAACCTGCAAGTGTTAAAATGTGGAATCAACAGAATGTCTGCAAGGGATGTAAAAATGAGGAATGTCAACAACAATGAGGATGTGTGCCTTAGCGCCCAGTACTCACTTCTCGTCTTTGACGTCAGTGGTCCATACAATGGGCTGTAAGCTATCAGAAAACAAAAACACATGTTGTATTTACAATTGCAAATTGCAATTAAAGTCAACTACAAAATAAGACCCCATTGCAATGAAAACACGAGATTTGAAAATAATAGCAGCAACACCTTTATGAGTGCAAAAGGACTTTTGATCATTCCATTCTTATCTTTGAACCTTCATCGTTCCTTGACCAGACCAGTCTGCTTCGCGTCACGTGTCAAGGCAACCTCCTTTTTATGTATTTGTAAATCAAAATGAGGAATGACACAAACAAATCCAAGGAGATGCATTTTATGTACGTCATTTCAAAAGCGAAAGTAAAGTGATTAAAACAAAAGCTTCCTTCCATTATAAGGCAGCCTTCAATTCTCTATCTTGCAGTGGCGTAAGAAATACAAATTCAAGACACAAAGGTTTGAATGAACGAATTAATAATGTGACTTTCTCTTTCAGTCAGTCTTCATTCTGTTTTAAGATATAAACAGTTCCAACCTGGTACACATTATCGGTCCTCTTCCTTCGTCGTCGACCGGAAAGTGAGCGATAAAAGAAAGACAGCCGGTAGAAAACCGATGACAAGAAGCCGCTTGGCGTGGTCACATGATCTGAGGATATGTTGCATTCACGTGTTGTAAAAAAATATGAATTTCCTTTATTATAAAAGAATACCACCACTTATTTTTATTACTTAGTGATTCCAACATATTAAGTTAATCATCATGAATCATTTTTAAAACCAAATAATGTTTTTACATAAAATCTTTCAGGATACATAATTTTCAAGCCATATTTTTGGGGATTGTTGTGCTAATTCCTTTAGTTAAAAACGACACTTATGCTTGACGGGAGTTGTAGTTTTATGTCAAACACAGCCTAAACCATTTTTTAATACTGTAACTGTTTCGTTCGATCTAATGTGGTATTTATAACAAATAGCTAATTTAGCAGTACATTTTAATAGCATTTGGAGCGACTCAGATGAAGCCCTTATAGCTAAGCGGAAGTTGTATACTGTTGCAGGAGTAGTAGCAGAGGTGAGTTCTGTATCTAAACCAAAGCCTGTGCAAAGGGCAATGAATGCTTGAATGACCCTTCGATTCGGTACGTAAAATACCTATGATGCATATATGTAATCAAATGAGAGTAAACAATTATATTCGATATTCAGGTAGACATGCCAATGTTACCCCCTACAAAATTGATTTCTTCTCCATTGCCAAACGGCTTGCAATTGTTATGCTTGAGTATTTAGAGCAAAGTCATGAACGAAAATATATACCATTACTTTTACTGGCCCACTGTACAAACGGACTGGGTGTGCATGCAAAATATGCGTGTTGGGTCACTTTCACGGCATCCTCGTTCTAACTCCGAATCATAGTTAAATTAGTGGAAACGTGTTGCGTATCGTTTTAACGTACACAAGTGCTGTTGTTAAAGAAAATGGAAAGCTTTGAAAATAGTTGCTCACTGGTTCTGTTAAAATGCAAGCCATGCTCAGGCTGTAGCAAGTGGACATTGTGTCATAAGTATGATTTTGCGTGCCACGTGGGAGACCCGGGTTCGACCACCCGTCCATTATCTGCATCGCTTATCCTCACTAGGGTCGCGGGGGTGCTGGAGCCCAACCTAGACAACTTCGGGCAGTGGACACACTTAGCTGGTCGCCAGCCAGTTGCAGGGCAGGCCTGGGTTCGATTCATGACAAGTGCAATAAAGTTAAAGCAACGTTGTTTATTATTTATCGCCCTCTAGTGGTGAAAACAATGTTGATTCAAATAATAAGCACAAATAGGTGGAAGTATCATATTAACGTGTATGTTTTTAATAGAAGTAGTTTGAAGAATGTGCATTTATTTTTCATAATAGGAGCCTCACTTAGAAGCAGCTGACATAATTGTCCGCCATTGTCGGCTACCCAAAGACCCAAAACCTCGCAAATGTTGCAATAGAGTTTGATAGTTGAGAAAAAAAAATAAAGCGCCATATCCAATTTTTCCAGTTGTAAATGAATACTGATTGTGTAATAAATGTGATTTACTTCATAACTTGAGTAAATACTGTGTATGAGAAGACTTTATGCTTGCGTGGTTGAAAAGTTTGACAAGGCAAGCAATTGTGCGGTGGGTCACTTTGAGCCTCCCTAGTTTTTATTCTTTGTATTCACTTGATGTTAGATGCAATACACACAACAGCGATATGTACTGGTCATATATGACACAGTATCCCTTTAAATACAAATGTCCTCTTATTTATCCCGAAATTCGCATTTTCTCTTTCTTCCTCTTATTTGTTTTATTAAATGTTTATCAAAGAGTGCCATGTCAAATCTTGTTTTTCAATAATGCGTACTATGTTGTCATCAATGACATTAATGAACAATCTATTTCTTATCAACTAAATGATTTTGTGAGGGGGGTGTTTATTTTATTGAACCTCCATAGAGAACAAACTTCTCTCTTTGACGAGGTGACAGATGAGTTGAAGTTGGACCTATACTAAATTACTCTAGACTGCATTGATACCACCTTTGGAATTTTGTGAAATGCTATAAACCAGCTCAGTAGCCTAGATGGTAGTGTGCCCGCTTTGAGACTGGGAGGTCGCTGGTTCGCGCCTCGGCCGAGACATACCTAATTGGTATAATGGCGGCGCCCTCTGGCTGCGGCTGCATCGACTCGCTACAACGGGTCAGGTGTATCGACATTTCGTTCTGTGTACATTGTTACAAAGAATGACAATACAAAGGAAATTATTATTATTATTATTAAAACATATAGATTTCTTACATGATTGACAGTAGGTGTGCTCGATGTAGCTGGAGCAGGCAAGCTGTACAGAATAAATCACCATAGTATCTGAGCCAGGCTAAATTCAACCTGCTTTCATGCAACCAACTTGAGGCTGAACTCGGCCAAAAGAACTTATTTCAGCTTAATCCCTTCCGTTGGTTTTGTGCAATACACCCCACATTTTAAAATTGTGAAAGCTATATATTATATAAACTCTCTGTTGGCAGAATTACTCAGGTGAAATCAGTCATTAAGTTATAAAATCTCCTCGACAGAACTGGCTACTTCCGGTCAGGGGTGTGGTTTATTTTGAGGTGACACATAAACAGGAAAAGGAACACAAATGAGCGCGACTTCACAATAAAAGGAAAAACGTATAGACATGAAAAATGAAATTAGACTGATGTTTGAAACGTGACTATATGTGTGTGTGTGAGAGAGATTGTTTTTATATTTAGGAATATAACAACAGGTTCATTGAGTTCTAAGAAAAGCACATATCTCAAAACAGTCAACTTTCCAAAATAAACCCAAAACAAACCTAAGCCGACTTTTACTGTTGGGCCATACGGTAACACACTGTGTTGAGTGTGCTACCAGCACTTGTATTTGTTACCTACAGATGAGAGTTCCTCTTGGCTCCTTGCACATCCTGAATTTGCTCGCCACTAGACATTCACCAATCTCACAGCGACGGGGCTTGTGTGATGCACCCATGCGTCTGGTGCAGTTCCACCGCCATGGTGATAAAACCGTCAGAGTGGGAGTGGAACAAGACAAAGGCCTCGATGTGGTGGATCTGAGGGCATTCGACCCCTCTATGCCTTCCACGATGAAAGAGCTTCTGCAGCTGGGAGATGAAGGTCTTCATTGTGCGCAGAGGTGTCATGAGCATGCACTAAGTAATCATGGACGCTGCTCTGTACGTGAAATTAATGTCAACTTTATCTTCGCCTCAGGGCACTTTCGTCAGGCCGGTGCGTGCTGAAGCGTTCGGAGGTTCAGCTGTTGTCCCCCATTTTAGCCCCGGAGAAGGTGATATGTGTTGGTCTGAATTACCGTGACCACTGCCTGGAACAGAATGCCCCAATCCCAAAGGAGCCTATTATCTTCAACAAGTTCCCCAACGCCATCACGGGGCCATACGATGACATCATTCTGCCTTCTGAAAGCCAGGTAGGTTTCAGGTAAATCATTTTTTATATAACTTATTAACCTATTATAATGTACCGTATTTTCCGCACTATAAGGCGCACCTAAAAGCCTTCAAAAGCTGACCATGCGCTTTCTAATACAGTGCGCCTTATTTATGGATCAATTTTAAAATTGCAAAGTTTTCCAACTAACTTGCAGCCGCCGACTAGATTTTCCCCCGAACGCCAAGTAGTACGCGGTGTATGCTGGGATTTATTTACCGGCGTTTCATTGGCTAACCAATGTGTCAATCATCATTTGAATCGATCACTATTGGCTAAAGTTATTCAGAGGTCAAGCGGCGGATCCTTTTTATAATGTACAGGCTGGCATTGGCTTAAACGGCAAACAAAGCCTGCAATTGGCCGAAAAAGATGTGTCAATCATCATTTGAATCGATCACTATTGGCTAAAGTTATTCGGAGGTCAAGGGGCGGATCCTTTTTATCATTTACAGGCTGGCATTGGCTTAAACGGCGAAACAAAGCCTGCAATTGGCCGAAAAAGATGAATGCGTATAGCATGTGGCTGACGGCATAGAGAAAGCATTTTTTTCTATTCTGTATTTGTAAATATTGTATTCTCCTGGATTTACTACCCTCACGGATATAAGAGGACATTGGCTGCACATTTTTATGAACACAACGACTTCGGTGAGCTACTCCGGGTTTTATATTGTCCCTGTATCTTGTTTCAGACTGAACTTCATGTTTCTGTGATAAGCGGTGCAGATAATGGATGGCATGGAGTGTCTATTTATAAATTAAACTCCATTCCAAGTGTTTATTGTCATATGCACAGTAAAGTTGCGAGCGAAAAAGAAAAAAGATACTAAGGAATGGTTAGCATTTCTTGAATCCCAAGACTTTAACCTTCCGAATGATGGAACGATGCATTTCAGTGACATCTTACGGACACCGCATCCGCACGTGTTCTCGACACATATTTGCGTCTTTGCAAGCTTTCAGAATGTTAAGGGGGTAATAAGTTGGACTGAACTATATGACTGTTTTGTCCATGTTCCCATTGTAGCGCCTTATGATCCGGTGCGTCTTATGTATGTCAAAAATAGGACCAAAAACTATTTTTTTGGGGTGCGCCCTATAACCCGGTGCGCCTTATAGTGCGGAAAATACGGTAACTTGTGTTTTATCCCCTTGGTATGTTTGTTTGTTTATTTTTTTTTATTTTTTATTTTTTTCTGGGTTCTGGGTACGCAATGTTGCAATGCATTTTTTTGTAAGAAAATGTGTATGTGTTGTTCATTTTCTTAAAAAGCTCCTGGAGGCCTGAAATGACCCTCACAGTCCTGTTTGAAATGTAAAAAAAATAATTAAAATACATTATTGTACATTGCATCCGCTCTCGGAATAAAAAAACACTCGTTTTTTAAAGGTGGTGTCCGCAACTTAAAATATTCTAATAACAAATGCCATCTTCTGGCAGAAATCATCATTGCAGTCTCTTACGAGCTGCGTGTGTGTTGTCCTATACACACTCGAATAAACTAATCTTTTTGGGGGTTTGGGTTGTAATTTTGGACTGTATTTGAAACATTGTTTTTTACCTTCACACGTTTTCATCCTACACTCAAAGAAAACAACCAGCACACGCATTAAATCACGTCCAATCTTATGCGCTCCATGGCTGGAACACAGATGGAAAAGGTAATAAAAAAGCAGATAGGCGCGGTGGAAAATAATACTAAGGCTTTTGAACTCTGTTGGGCATTGTTAACTTGTGCTTAATATAAAAAATATTGAATTTAAAGACAGCTAAAACTACGCACCCCACCTTTAATTACACTCTCGTGTGATTAAATGACAGACTAAATATATTGTCTCATCAATGTCTGAAGGTAAGCTCACTTTATACGCGCAATAACTATGTGACACAATAAGAAAAATGATGAGTAAAATGATTATCTCACCACAAATTTTGACTCAACCCGTGGGGGTATTGCACGGAACCAAGATAACTGTTTAACAGGTGGTTGCAGAGACTGTGCTAGAAGGTAGTGACCATGTGTATGTTTTTGAAAAATCCCATTTTTTTTAACTACTTGTGGTGTTACACCCAAAGCTATACCATCCCAGAGCTTTTACCAAACAAATGAAGACCTTATCAATCAGAAAAATGGACCAAGACCCCACCAAATAAACATTTGTTTTCTCCGTGATTCTAAAGGAAGTGGACTGGGAAGCAGAGCTGGCTTTTGTGATCAGACGACAAGGAAAAAACATCAAGGTGAGCGTCACCATTGCACTGCGCCTCCTCTCAGCTGTCAACCAAAGGTTTCACCATTCAGGTGGAAGAGGCCCTCACGTACGTAGCCGGCTTCACGGTGGCCAATGACGTCAGTGCGCGCGACTGGCAGATGAAGCGCAATGGGAAGCAATGGCTGCTGGGAAAGACGTTTGAAAGCTTTTGTCCTCTTGGTCCTGCATTAGTGACCACGGATGCTGTGAAAGGTGACGCATCGCCGGCTCTCCTTTGTTTACTCACATCCCACACACTTGATGGGCTCTAATAATAGTCGAATCTATATTTCGCTAAATATGATAAGTACTTCCACAGATCAAATGTAAGTGCTAAAAAAACCATGAAATTATTGCTCAGGTTTTAATAGCATTGTCAGTGGTGTTCTTGTTCTGTCCACTCCACGCATCGGCCCGGTATTGCAGTACCTCCGGGAACGGTGCATTCGCAATGATCGCAGCAAGGCTTTAGGGCTAGGACCTTAGCTTGGCCTTTTGGCTGAGAGTAAGTGTCCCGGCTCCTAGGCTTTGTAGCGTATGATGAACTGACCGATAACGGATAATGGATAATGAATAACGAAGATAGAACAATAACCCTTAAAAACCCCAAAACCCTCAACTATTCACTCTTATGCAAATGAGTTTTTTAACTTCATATGTCAGAAGTTTGTTGTGAGGGTCAAACAGAGTTCCCAAATGTTTGATCTTACATTACACAGTCCAGCGTTTTTCCGAATTGCTCAGTCCACAATTAGTAGATTTGGGAGTCCACAATTGAAAGGATTTGGGAGTACAGTCAACCAGTCTACCTGGATAATAAGCACTTAGCTCCAGAAGAATAATACTACCATTGTAAATCATCCAAAATATCGAAATAAGATTGTGGATAAATTTAAAAAAAAAAACTAAAATTAGTAGCTAAATAAACCTTGAACAAAACTTATGAAATAAGCACTCATATGGATTATTTGCACAGTGGTCTGCAACCTTTTGTTGTCTCTCTATATATTTTTGCGGCAAAGCCGAATGACACCATTTGTAATGACTGCAATTGCTTTTTGCCTTTAAAGCATCACTCGCGTTGAGTGGTTGGCACATGAGAATGGTAAACCCTAATAGTAAGACTGAGTCCAAATGGACACTGAAATCCTGAAATGGAGGTGCAAACAGCCTACATGTGTTATTGTCTACCTGTACAGTGATCCCTCAATTATCGCAGTTAGTGGGGACCAAAACCCCCTGCGAAAGGTGAAAATCAGCAAAGTGGCGATATACAAGGGTCAAACTTACCTCGACATGACGTCCTTAGTGACTGAGTATACGATTTTAACAAAATAACAACTATAGATTTACTAATAAAATGAAAAGCTGCAGTTGAATGGTCTTTTTTGTTATTATACAAAAGCATAAAAAAATTGGTGGGCTTCTCATTTCAGTGTTAAAAAGCGATTTAGATAACGGATGGCGAGCTGCATGCTAACATTGGGTATTTCGAATTGAGCCAGGTGTCTGCAAGATCAAAATACAACCTTCCTGAATGTAGCGGTTTCCCACGAGTTTTAGCTCCGGGTCATCAGTTCCATGGTAATGGATTTGACATTGATGAGATACTGGCTCGTCAGGGGTGACTGAAGAGATTTGTCTAGCCATAGCAGTAGGCCAGGCCTGCAGACCTACCTCATTATTGCCTCCTTTCCTGACGTCACTTCGGTCCTTTACCGGGCCCAATCAATGGAACTGCAACTGATGGGGCTCTTCTTAATTTCCTCAGAGTCCAATTCAATTGATTCATTTATTTTCTATGCAACAAGGCGCTAAAATATAGCCGTGCACACACACAGCCCTCGTGACCTGCCCCCGTGATAGCATATGCTGAGTGTTGTCTCCTGCAGAACAAAATAAAAATCCTTTAAGTGTAAAAACTGTAAAAGGTTAACTGCAAAACACTGAGGGATTACGGTACAGTACACCAATTACAATTTGATCCACCAATAATTTATAAATGTTAGACATTTTTTTTTCAGCATTTATACTGTATATATTTTAAAACATGCATTTTGCATCCACACTTTTCCATCCTTTAACGATAAAATATTGAGGGAATAACTGAAAACAATAAAATGGTTATTTTATAAGTACATTCGTTTGTCATTTCAGCTGATAAAAAACAGTGACTGGCCTTATTGTTAATGAAATTGGTGGAAAAGGCTGATCAATGATTCCCAAAAATCTTGGCAGATAAATCGGTGCGCCTTTAATTTAAATAGCATCTACTGACCACTTGCAACGTTAAAATCATTGACGAATGATTAATGTGGCACGGACAAAAATAAAACCTAGGTTACTCGCTATAGTCATTTTTTGTATTTGTTGACCATGCCGTATGGTTCCTTTAGCTTAAATTAAGTTCAATTTAATACCTTTTAAGGCCTTCAGAAATAAAATTGAAGACCCAAGTCACCAAAAAATCAATTGAAACAGACAAAACAAAAAGATAAACCCACGAATATTTCTTGTACACAATTGAAAATGTTACATCTTTTTAGTTCAAACAAATATAAATCTTAATAATGTGTTCACTTTTTTAAGACTTTTAAAAATAGGATTTAGGACATTTTAATGCTTTATTTATAGAATAATAGATTTATTGCCTTTTAAAACTTTTCATGGATCCGCTGGAACCCTGATACAGCAACCGTGGGTAACTTGCTCCTCAACGGCCGCATATCCTGCATGCTTTTGGAGGTTTCTCTTCTTCGAGCTTAACCGCATTTCTCTTCAACTCAGGAATAGAAATTATCAGCTCATTAGCAAGCTAGCAGGGGCTCGTTAGCGGTAGGGTTGAAGAAGAGAAACCTCCAAAAATATGCTGGACATGCGGCTCTCGAGGCCCGGGGTTTGCCCATCTCTCCCATATGGTATGTATATTAATGTCCAAATCAATTAAGTTTTATTTCTTGCAAATCCACACTAATGTTCAAACCACATTCACCAGTTAAGTGTTTGTGAAGGTGAGTAAATGTTAAGAGTTGCACCAACATTAACAATAGAATAACCACCTACAGATCTTCACAAGCTGGGGATTCGTTGCCTTGTCAACGGAGAGATTGTCCAGAGCAGCAACACTGATCAGATGATCTTCAAAACCGAGGAGCTCATTTCATGGGTGTCAAAGTGAGTCTGTTATCAAACATTGTCGAGTAATAAAAAACTGGGAGGAATTTCTAAGGGAATCAAACCAAAATTACATTCTTATCTATCACCGTAACGTCTATTATACACAAAATGAGAGTAATACACCAAAAAGATTTACATATTCCCTTTGACCTGTGGTGTTAAATGGATGTTACAAGTTGAAAATTCCTAAATCATTGAAAAAGTTGTACTTTTTCAGACTTAGGTGCAGATTGGCTTCATCAAAACATTTCATCGTGATCTTGAACAACACGGTCCAAGTAATCATGAAGCTGTGCTTTGTATTTTTTTTTCAGGTTTGTTACGTTATCTCCAGGTGACGTGTTCCTGACAGGCACCCCTCCTGGCGTGGGGCTGTTCAGAAAGCCGCCTGTCTTCCTTAAGGTGATTACATCAAACTTTTTAGGTTGAAAGAGGCGGGTGGGTTGTTGAGGGACTGTTATGTTCTTGTTGCTGTACCCAATCCAAGATTCATTTAAAAACAATTGCACAAAAAGACCACCCACAGCCTTGTAAAAACTGCTATGAAACCATTCTGTCTTTCAGAGAGGAGATGTTGTGGAGTGTCAGATAGACCAGTTGGGGTCCATCATCAACAAAGTTGTCTAAATCTGGACACATGAGTGAAATTATTAATTGTTGTGAATGCTTGTTTCTAAGCTGGAAATTGATATGCCACAATTACATCTAAATAAAAGAATGTTCTGAAAGAACTAAAAGGCTGCTATTAAGGGAAAGTAATTTTCTTTTGTGCTTTGCATGTTCGTCGAATTTTGGGTGATGAGAATGTTGGTCAAATCAGAGGATAGTGATCAACTGCTTCTCAATAAGTTTTTGTCAGAATATTTTGGATACCGTTGTGATCAATATAGAGGCTACATACTTGCAATAGTGTACTAATGACATTTTGCAGATCTGCTGTTAAAGCTTTGGGTTGTCTTTTAACATTTGATCAATATCCTGCTATCAACCCTTTCAACAGCTCGCCTCTGTGCCGCGTTGTCATGTGGACGTTGGACTTGTGAACATGAGACACTCTTGCAGTTAGCACACCAATATAAAAATATGGCTCAAGTTATACTTCTTTGTATAGTCCACTATTCCCTGACTATTAAAAATATTTTCGATGCGCAATAAACAAAAGGGAATTATTTATGTAACTCTTTTGAACTTTATCTCTTTTTCTTTACACTACACAGAAAAGTTAAATTACAGATTGACTTATCCAGTTGGCCTCATCTCTGATGTAGATGAGGCAGCAGGCGGGAAAGAGGTGGAGACAATGTGGTTTTCAGAAAAGAAACTTCTAATGATAGAGGTAATATTGGCCACCGCGCAACAGAAAGCCTGTCTTTTGTAATGACATTTAGTTAAACAAGGCTGTAACAACATTCATTATCTGCACCGCTTATCCTCAGTAGGGTGGCAGGGGTGCTGGAGCCCATCCCAGATCTCATGACCCCAGAACTGTGCCGCACATGCGCTAACAACTGCCCCGCCATGCTGCCCCTGTATAAACATTTACATCATTTATATTTCTGTGTCTGCAGAGGTTACATTAACTGACAATTTTTCATTATTAAAATATTTATTGCGTTGACAGGAAAATTTTGGGCCCGTCTGTCATTTTGACGGTTTGGACATTGGACCACAAAGCATAGCAGTACATCCTTAAGACACACGGCACTTTGAGAAAGAGAGGGAGAGGGACAAAGAAGAACAAAGACTGGTGGATAATAACCAAAGAAAGTCAACAAGAAGCCTGGCACAGACGTAATGAGTGACAAGTAATGCGCAACATGGGCTGAAATTCGGCTGGCTTAAGATTGTACCTCTAATACTGAACACCACAAAATCCAAGAAATTCAAGACAAGCAGACAGATCCACTCATCAGCAACTAATACTGTGTAGAGCAGGGGTCAACTACATAGTGCTCCCTGAGGACCGTTGTTCTGAAAATACCTTACTGGTGCTGGGTAATTGTGATTTCCTTATCTCTCTTTCTCTCGCATTCATTTAGAAACACAAATCAAACTGGGTGCCCTTTGGGCTAATAAGTAGCAAAAAGAAGCTCTTAGCTTGAAAAAGGCTGGAGAACCCTGGTGTAGAGAGTCCACTCTTTCAAACTCCTGGGCGTGCACATCTCCGACAACCTCTCCTGGTCTGCCAACACTAGGGCTGTGGTGGGTAAAACCCAGCAGTGACTCCACTTCCTGAAGGTGCTCAAGAAAAACACGCCAAAACAGAAGTTTCAAGTGTCCTACGATAGTGCCAGAGAAGAGCATTCTAGCATATGGCGTCACGGTGTGGTATGCTGTGATCATGGCAGCAGACAGGAAAACCATATAGAGTGAAATCAACACAGTCTAGAACGTCATTGCCCCCTCTTTGCCCAGTTTGTAGGACATTGCTTGTGATACCTCAACAGAGACAACATTATAAAGGACTCCTCTCACACTCGCCGCCACCTCTTTGACCTGTTGCTTTCTGGTAGGTACTACAGGTCGTTTAAGTCAGACTAACAGGCTCAGAGACAGTTTCTTCCCCAGGGCCATTACCACCCTAAACAAGTGTGCAAAACTGAAACATACATCTTGCCAGTTGTATTCAAAAGTGGTATTCTATCGGAAAATTGATATTTATATTTTATTTATTGTATTGTATTTGGGAATGTAGTTACTGCTAGTTATTATTTCATTACTTTCCATTGCACTATTATTGAAACTTAGCCTAGTTTCAAAACACTACCTTCCAATTTATCAAAATATTCTTTTGGACATGCGGTTTGCCCATCTCTGCCATATGGTATGTATATACTGAAGATATATCAGACAAGAAAATAAAAGCTTGGAATAACGAACAAAACCAAAAGCAGTGGTCTTAGTAAAACTCTTTTAAATGAATGTTGGGTATTATTAGCACCTCCTACTGGTGAAAAACATAACTTAAACAAAAACAATTTTGATTTAAATGGTAGGAGGAAATACATGGACTATAAACCTGGATTTTTTTGAATACTCGTCGGTTAAAACAATTCTTTTTATTTTACATACCATTAGGCTCACCATCAGGGAATTTACATAATTTTACAGGTACCGCCACTACTAAAACACTGAACCCCATTAAAAAGGCCTTTAGAAAGGCTGGGCAATAAAGGTATAAATGGTGCAGTTTGGTCACTTTAAGAGCAGCAGCATTTGATTTTGAACTAATAAACCGTCTCCCTCCCTTTATATCTTATTTAAAGTGTCTATCATGGTGTGCCACTTTTATCGTGTTGCAAACAATGTCCACTGCGTTGTTATCAATGACACTCAATGTTTGAACCAGCCTCTCTGTGGAGTTTGCATGTTCTACAAATGTAAATGTATAACATTTAAATGAACGTCCAGTGCACCATCTTGAATGGTGCACACAGGCCGACATTAGAGGGCAGTAGAGTTGCATACTGAGTTTGAAGCCTTTGAATTCAATCTTCACAAACAGCAGTCGAAGCTGCCCAAGGCAGATTTCATAAAGTGTTTTGGCTTTGTTATTTTTGTCGTTAGCCCACACTCACGAGGTATAACTCATGACAGGGGCACCCACTTTGAAATAATAACGGCCTCAGATCATAATTACACAACTGAAACGGCAGCAGAATTCAAAAACAGACCAGACAAATCTCAAATTAGAGAGGTTTAATAACGAGATGAACTGGGCCTCATCAACACGAGCATTAAACGTTAAATAATGAACTTGGTAAATGAAAAACAAGAGCTGAAATGTGATCACGCTACAAACGAGCAGTCTGGTTACAATGTAAACGGGAGCACGCTTCATCATAACACCACGGAGCCGCACAGTTGATTACGGCAACCTCCAAATTCTCGTCTCCTGCAGCTTTATGCTAATGCTATTACTGAAGCAAAAACTTGAAATCATTGTCCCAAATAGAAAATTTAATGTAAGTAACTCAGTTTGGTGTTCGGCCTGTCAAAAACGAAACAGTCTTTTGACTCAAACCAGCTGAGGCCATATCCAGAAAACATTGGAAGTAACAGACATTACTCTTGAACATATCAATTGTAGAGGAACTGAGAGAAGAAACGTTGCAGTTTGTGCTTGTTTTCTGGCGACTGGAACAAAGGCGTGACCCCAAGAAAGATGGCCTCTTCTTGCTGTTCCTCCTCGAGGACCTGACGGGAGCGTGATCATAGAGGGCACACATGAAAACACGAGTACTGATACAAACAGCAACATGACCATTTGATAATGAAAACGATGTTAAACATGCATGTCAAACACACCACCTGCTGGGTGTTTCAGTCCAGCCCACCCTAAATTTCTGAGTATGTCAAAAAAGAAGCTATTCTCTAGGGAATTTCTATTAAAAGTTTTTTTTAAATTAATGCAAAACAAATGCTCCTTTGGCCAATAGAGAGCAGTAAAGGATATACTCTCAGCTTTAGTAGGCTCAACCTTGGTAGTTTGATCGGATGTAGTCTAATCTTATTGCCCATGCACTGGTAAAACGGCAAACATTATATGATGTGCATAGCTCCCACTTGAGTTTGTATAGCATGGTGAGTCTGTTCAGGTGTAAAACCGCATTCACTTAACTGTTAAAATAAACCAGTTAACACATTCAATGTCAAACATGAAAATTATTTTTTTGTGAATAAATGTGTTATGCTTATAAAAGATCCCTTGTCCTCCGGGATTATAATATGTACAGTAGGCTACTAAAGTAGTCTAAATGATGAAGCATAATACTGAAAAACCAAGCTTAACATTTTGAGTTGAAATAATTTTTACTGGCAGCACGGCGGCGCAGTGGTTAGCGCGTGTGCGGCACAGTTCTAAGGTCTTGGGAACCTCCCATGTGGGTTCAAATCCAGCAACCGGACTTCCTGTGCGGAGTTTGTATGTTCTCCCCGTGCTTGCATGGGTTTCCTCCGGGCACTCCAGTTTCCTCCCACATTCCAAAGACATGCATTTCAGTGGATATAGATGTGCGATCTGAATAATTCGTTTAGATGATTAGTGACAAACGAACAATCCCGTATACATGGTCAGGTGCAGCTTATGTATGTATGTTGGAGAAATTGGAGGTTCGATAATCGAGAGAAAAGTCTTCTCATATGTGGATAAGGAAAATGGACAGGAGCCAGCCTCGTCCGGAGGGAGATACAACTTTATTGATGCGTCAATGAAGATCTCAGAGAGCTGGGAACATGACAGTGTTTTTAAAGCTGGTAGCGACGATTAAGCTTCGATTACACCCCAAAAGGCGGTCCTGTATCACGTATCAAGTACAGAGCGTCCCGTCCCTTGCACGCTATCTTCAAGGAAACTTAATGTCTGCCAAGAGTATCTTCAAGGATGTCTACCCGACCTTTTCCCACAACTGTAAGCAAGTCTTTCTACATTTCTACATGTATGCAAATCTATTCTACAAATGCAAGTGTATTTACCACAACATGTACAAAATGTTTTTTCCTTTAAAAATGTACACAGTGCAGCTTATAACCAGGTGGGCTCTATAGTCCGGAATTTACGGTTCTTATTCTATGCAGATCATGAATTACAGTGACCTCTAATTACTGAATATTACTGCATCACTTACATATTCACATTTAATCCATGATCCCCTAGCTGTGCTTCATGAGGAGTGGGCTTGTATATATTTACCTATTAAGTACAATTGAATTCAGTTATGGCGGTGCCGTCTCAAGCACAGAGCACGAGGGCGCTGGGTTACTCTTCTTGGGGATATTCTCCATACCGTATATACTTGAATAAAAGCTGAATGTAAAACTATAAAATACTGACATATTTGGTTGTTGGTCACCAACAGCGAATGGTAGGCAACGAGTGGGGAAGTAGCCCTGGCTTATGAAGGAATAACAAATCAACGGTAAACCAATTGGGCAAACTTGAGCACAAAATTACCAGTAGAAGTGTGATGAGTTTTAGTGTTTTTATGAATAAAATTGTTTTGGGAGGAAAATGGAGAAAAAACATAAACATATTGGAGAGTATCCACAAATGGAGGAGATCTTTAAGTGGTTTAAAGCCCAAAACGGATATGGAGTGTCTTGGCTAAATGTTCATATACAAACTCTCAAGATTGCAAGCCAAGAAATATTAAAAGGTTTCACTGCTTCCACAAGTTGGTGTACACTTTTTCTCCAACTTCCTTTATTATATGGCTACTTTAAAGCAGTTTTCTGGGGTTGGATTCGAGTATATACGGTAATTTGTGACGTAATTGAGGTCAGGTCAGGTGAATTAGAATGGTATTTAGCAATCAGAGGATCAAAAAATTTGTGATCTGCAAGTAGCTAAAATAACGCTGTTGTACAAATGTAGTAAAAACAGAGTTACACAATTGTATTAAAAACATGTTACAGTACTCATTACCGAAAAAAGTTCCTTTGTAAAGCGTTAGTCCCAACATTGGTCCTTCATGTCAATAAGTATTATAGCGCCAACTATTGTCAAATAAACCAACGTGACACCAAAAGCACTCACCATGAACAGAACCCAATTGGAAAATAGTTTTCTGCCTGATGACCTGATAATCAAATTAGTCACTGCCTGATAAAGTCGTCACTGATATTTAGGTCAACGACGCTCTATTTTTAAAGCAGCAACTCCCAACTTGCAAAAAGGAAGACTGATGATTGCACATGCTGGAAGGCCAATTTGTCTACCATAAAACCGGGAAATTACGGGTTTCATGCACATGTTTGTGCTTAGCATATAGTAGATAGGCAGTTTTACATTGAAGGCCCACACTCCATGCCATTGAAAGTAGGTTTTGAAAGACGACCTTTAGTGGCCTTTCTACTTCCACTGAATTTCAAAGTGGGGTCGGTATTCAAATGGCTTTGACATTGCTGTTTTATTCATTCAAATGAGGTTACCGCCAATGGCATATGCGCCAAAGTCAAAACAAAGTTGAATTACGGTATTCCAATATAACCCCATATGTGCAAGTAAGCGCAGCGCTTACTTCAGTTACTCTAAGTAAGAGGATAAGGTTTTATATCATTGAGAATGAAGGTATAATAGAATAAATAAATCCTGTCACTCACCCCCAGATCTATTAGTGTTTCAACAGCAGCGTGTGCAGCTTTCTGTGAGCAGCTCTCTGCGAAATAGCACACATAGGCACACATGATTCAGCAAAATATACTGAAGATATATCCAGACAAGAAAATAAAAGCTTGGAATAACGAACAAAACCAAAAGCTGTGGTCCTAGTAAAACATTCTACGTTGACAAATACAGCGTTGTTTTAATTTATTGTTTCTTCTTTTTTAGGGAGAAATGCTCACCGTAGTACTGTTTCTTCTTATTTGCTGTATCGTGCAGATGTGAGCACAGCTGGGTCATGAAATCTCTTTCTGCAGTGGGAAGAATTGGTAGTTATTCTGCATTTTCAAACATGACTGTTACCTTAAATGTTCTCTGGTTGATCGATGGTAGTCAGCATATACAGTTACAGTGGGGGGTTTGGATTGGCATGTGGCTTTAGTGACATCCAGTGGACAAATCTAAAACTGCAGGTCATTGTCACTCATTTTTATCTAGTGTTTCTCTCAGTAATGTCTCATAGCCTAAGGTTAGTGAGCCTGATTTGGCCGTATGTTTGACACACCTGCCCTAGGCTTTGGTCACCATCTTAACTCATACCAATAAATAAGACCTTGATTCTGAACAACCATCTCCTTTTTGCCTTTGGGCCGAAATCTAGCAACAAAGCTGACATGGGCATTAACTTGCCCTTGTCAAGCACAATTTATTTATCTTTTAAAACAAATATTAATTTTGAGGATAATACACACAGAATGATATTGAGCCCAACAATAATTGTTCATGAACAGTGTTACTTGAGATGCTTAACCCATATAGATGCCAATAAACTGGATGTTTATCATCCCCACACAAATAAATACCCAGAATGCGGAATTCTGATGAATACTGCGCAAACATCAAAATTAACTTCATTAGCAGCCATCTTGAAAGTGTCGATCAAAGATAACATGCACGATGGTTTAAAAGTTTGGGGTTGCTTTAAAATGTATTTTTTTAAGCAAAACAACTCTTTTGTGTGTGAAGGTAAACTAATCAGAAATAAACCACATACATTTTTATAGTGGTAAATGACTATGTTAGCTGCAAGTGTCCATTTTTTAGTGCAATACCTACAGACAGTACGTGTATAAAAGCCCATTTCCATCAACCCAATTTTCTAACAGTACATTGTGTTTGCTCATTGTGTTAAAGGGCTAATGGATTATGAGAAAAACATTGTGCAATTGTGTTAGCACAGCTGTAAACAGTTTTGCTGGATAAAGAAACTATAGTCAAATCAAGTAATGTTTATTTGTATAGCCCTCCTTATTCACAAGAAGTTTTGAAGAGCTGTAGACTTCAGAGTATTATACCACCAAAAGATGGAAATTAAATCAACTGTATTTGTTTTTGCACAATATTTAAATATTGCAACTGACCAATGTTGACGGTGTAAGGGAAAAGTGTGAAAAAGTATATACCTTAAAGTAAATATATCTTATTGGGAGCATCATATTTGTGGGTGTGATTGAACTTTCAGAATTGCCATTTGAAACAGTCTGTTCTTTTCAAGGACATGAAGGCTATTCCATATGAAAAATGGCCAAGAAACTAAAGATCACAGACAAAGGTGTGTACCTTTTAGAGAACTGCACAGACAGAAACCAGAGTAGAAAGAAAAGTGGCAGGCCTTGCTGCACAAACGGGCATGAGGACAAGTAAATTTAAGCCTCAAGTTTGAGAAATCAACGCCTTGCAGGTCCTCAACTAGCAGCTTTGTTAAGTAGTACCCACAAAACACTAGTGTCAACATCTACAGTAAAGAGGTGACTCGGAAATCATGACCTTCGAAGTAGAGTGACAAAGAAAAAGCCTTATCTGATACTGTGGAACAAAAGGAAGAGATGTATATGGGCAAAAGGACAGACATTGAAAAACTCATTTGATAAATAAAAGTGTGACAAAACTGTCTGGGTGACCCAAACAATGGAGCGGTAGTGTAAATACAACAAATGCAAAAGCAATAATTTGTAACAAATGGCTCAAATTAATCTTAAATCACACTGTAATTTGCTTTCACAGTAAATCAAAAACACAAAATAAAGCAAACCTGGCAGAGGTGTGTGCAGAAGGTTCAGGAAAGCAGTGGTCCAGCATAGAGTTCTCAAAGGCCCGGCTAGCATGTTGCAGAGGAAGAAAAACATGTCGGGACACCGATTTGGCTGGCTTAGCTGGATAAAAGAGGGCATAAGAGGTTAATAGGAATATTAACTCAAAGAAGATTGTAACAGTCTACTAAGGAAACGCTGTAAAACATTCATGGCCCCACAAGGACGTCTCCATGCTAGTCCAAAAGTTTCATGCTAGAGTTCACACCCGAGTGCAAAAAAATAAGGAAGTAGGGTTCCATGACATTTACATCAGTTATTGCTTTGAATGATCCAGTGACTTTTCCTGTGTAAAGGTCAGAAATCTGAAATAAGCTACCATATATCTTCTTATCTTTTCCCATCATAGAAAACTGTATTTTGGCATGCACAAGATGGGAATGAGGGCAATTGAACCGGCTAAAAGTTGACATGTTACAAATGCTGCTATTAGTTGTTTGCTGGAACCCACATATGCCTAACAGTCTCCGAAACATACAAACTGTGGTCAAGCAACTCAATTTCTTTACCTATTTTAGGTCTTATTTGGTAGATGTCTTGTTATATGCATTAACGCATTCTGGATTTACAATGACTTTTGGGGTCAACTAAAACGGGTACTTACGGAAGAACTGTGTCAATTGTTTTATGTAGAATGAATGTACCGGTAGTAAATATAATATGGTTTGATTGCATTCCAAAGCTGGGTCTATAAACGGTATCACTCTCATCAGATTTCATTATAATCGTACGCATAACCATTTGGCATTTATATTTCTTTTTGAAGGTCAGTTCCAACAATTTGGTTAAATACTGAAAAGTCAGCACCAAATACGGTATAGACTCACCATACTCATTGTAGGGAGATTTATTGCATCTAAATTGCAACACATACAAAAAGTCCTATATTGGAATGTTTGATAGACAAACCTGGACTGAATTACAATCAGATCAATTTCTGATACTTCTACATATGAGATACATTTGTTCCCAGATCGTGCTCCCATTTAGAATTGCTTGTATAAGAAGCAAATTTTCCCAATACGAAATGATTGAAAACTATGTAATCTGTTCCCAGGCTACCAAAAGCATCCAAGTTAACCCTAAGTAGCTGTAAACCACATCTTCCTGATCACTAAAACACATTCAAATAGTAATTAATATTAAGTAATTTTTGCACCAAATGCATATGCAATATGTTGACCAATTTTTGCACTATGATGACTATTTTTGCACCAAATGCATATTGCACAAACCCTACGATACCAAACTGTATGTAACATCCTATATGCCGACATTTCTTGGGTTAATTTTGTGTAAATTATAACTATAACCTTATCCTCCTTGTTATATAACCTTATCTTCTCTGTTCCTTTACCTTCTTGGGTTTTTTACCTCACTGTGAATGTTTGAGACTGGAGTGTCATGCCCAATTTCGTTGTCACAATATGTTAACCCATTTTGTAACAATGACAATAAAGGTATATTCTATTCTATTCTTCTGTTCTTCTATTAAACATAGAAATACAGTAAAAATATAAATAAGATCATATTAACGAAATAAAATGCAAGTTGATGATTATGAGCACCTACAACAGGTGAAGTCGGCGTTAGCTTAAGTTATCGAGGTGTGGTGTGAGAGAAATGGAGGAGCGAGACTGTTGATGATATGTACTGTGTAAAGTTACTGTTACTTGAAATGAACGTACATACAAACATTTTAAAAGCACTTTATTTTTTCATTTTCATTTCATAAACTCCTCTGCGACTTTGTAATTTGCACTTGCTGCTTCCTCATACTGTGCCACTGAGTGTGACCCAGTCCTTTTCATGAATTTCTAAATCAGCCATGCCTGGTCCTAAATCCATTCCAATTGTA